>NC_041385.1:236647991-236674009 GCF_002162155.2 Triticum dicoccoides | reverse complement strand
CTCCAGCGCGTCCCCGAGCCCGCTAACCATCCCTGCAGCTCCGCGGTGAGCCCCCGGATCGTTTCCCCCTTCTCCCCTGGTCTCTCCCGACCTCTAGGCCCTAGCCCCACCTTGGCCGAGAGCTCCACGCCGCCGGCGATGTCGCCGTCGTGGCCACGGTCACCGTAACACCCAACTGAGCGCACTATCGTGCTCCCCACCTCACCAGGAGCACGCAGCACGCACTAACGCCTCCCCAAACCCCCTGCAACGTCGATCCCGACCGCACCCGAACTCCGGCAGCCGCAGCCGAGCTCGCCGCCGTCGACTCCGGCCACCCCAGGGCCAGCCACGGCCACCGTCCGATGCGCCGTCGAGCTAGCTATCTAACGCACCTAGCCGCACGCCGTTTGGAGCACCACAGAGGAAACCCGAGGCCCCTGCACGCCGCGGACCTCGCCGGCGACTAACCGCCGGTGGGTTTGACCTGTCCGACCTGAGGTTTGACCCCCCCAGAGTCACTGACGCGTGGGCCCCGTCGGCCAGGTGGTCAGATTAGTGCTAATCACTGTTAGTCAACCCCCCCTGACACTGACCAGTGGGCCCCAGCGCCACTAATTACTAATTAGGATTAAATTAACCCTGTTAAACCCCCCTGTCACTGACGTGTGGACCCCACACGTCAGGTTTGACCTCAGCCAGCCGCAGTTGACCACTGACGTCATGCTGACGTCATGCTGGCGCAATAATTATATTTCTGGATTTAAATTTAATCAGGAAATTCCAGAATATTATTTAAACTTCAAAAATTCATAACTTTTATTCTGTAACTCCAAATTGGACAAATTATATATGAAAAATGATCAGAAAAATCCAATCTATCCATCTGTACTATTTTCATGCATGATCAAACAAGTTAAATTGATGTTTTAAGCAGAACAAGGAAAAGCACTTTAAAAGGCCATATTTGAATTTGAAATTTGAATCCTTGATTCAAATTTGCTCAAATCCTTCTGGTTTTTAGTTGCATTAGCCCAACACACTCATATTGCCATGTTTCATGCATGCATCATATTGTTGCACATTGTTTGGTGATGGTTGTGTATCGGTGTCCTTTGCGACAGGTTCTGCCCCCGAGGAGTACCGTGATTACCCTAACGAAGAACCGTATCAGTGCATCGAACCATCAGGCAAGCAACCAACCATTTGATCATATCGATACAATCCCATGTTCTCGCTCCTGCTCTCTTTTACTGCATTAAGACAACGCGATTCAAACTGCTGTGTGCTACGGTAGTTGAACCCATTTCCTCTGCATGACCTGTCATTGCCACAGTAACTAGATGAAACCCACTAGCATGTGTAGGAGTTGATTGAGCCCTATGTATGTGTTGTTCCTACCTTGCTATGCCTGCTATGCTTAGAGTCGTGTCAGGTCTGGTTCATCTGGGTGATGGGCTAGAGTGAAATGATTTTGTCGGTAATGAGAGTGGTGTGGTGAACACGTTTTGGTAAAGGTATCGATGAGAGGCCATGTAGGAGTACATGGTGGGTTGTTTCATTGAAGCCGACCTTAAGCACTGAGATCTGTGTATGTGATTTAAGATACAGCTACTACCATGCATTGGGCCCTGAAATATGACCCCGCTCGACTTCTTATTAACCCTAGCTCTCTGTCCAGGAGTTGCAAGTAGTTTCTGGTGTTTGTAGCCTACTGGAGGCCGTGGACAGCGCTGACCGTAGGGGTGGGCTGTGATGCGGTAGGTACGTGGCACGGTGTACCGAATACCCGTTAGGTATCTCGGGAACCCTGTTCACATCGTTCGGGGCCATATGGGAAACCTCGGCCGGACTCCCTGCGGATGGAACCTGAATAGGCGATAAACCTGGACTAGAAGCTTAAGTGTTTAGGTAGGTCGTGGTCTACGCCCACGTCGGTTTTCGCTTGAAGTCTGCCGAGCACATGTCGTGTGCAGACGCTAAGTGGTGGAAACATGTATGAAGAAGTACACCCCTGCAGGGTTAACATGATCTATTCGAATAGCCGCGTCTGCGGTAAAGGACTACTTGGTTGCCTATACAGTTCATAGACAAGTAAATGGAAACTGCTAAAAGCCTCAAGATAAGTGTGAGTGCCGAGGATGGCTCTTCCGTAGGAAGACGGAGGTGGATCCTCGGTAGTGTATTGAAGTGGTGAGTAGTGGACTCGTGTGCGCAAAACTATTTCAAGTTGGAGTATCGTAGGATAGTCTAGCCAAGAGTCAAAGCTGGCTTGCTGCAATAACTCCACCAACCCTTCTTGATACTATGCATGTATGTAGGATCTGATGTAAGTCTTGCTGAGTACCTTTGTACTCATGTTGCTATAATCTACATTTTACAGAAGACGCTGCAACCCCTTCTGATGGGTTCTATGTAGACGTTGACATCAACGAGTAGGCTAAAGACCCAGGTGGTGACCCTGAGCTTGTGATGGACCACGTAGTATAGCTAGGCTTTCCAAGCCTCTTTTATTTTACTAGTTGTCTGTACTCAGACAAGTTACTTCCGCTGCTGGTTTGTATGACTGTATGACTTGTATGTGGGGTCGTGAGACCCGTACCTTTGTGTATGTTATGTATGGCTCCCTGAGCCTTAAATAAAGTACTTGTGTCATAGAGTCATGTTGTGATGCTTCGTTGTATTTGCACATATCGAGCATATTGTGTGTATGATTGAAATGCTTGGTATGTGTGGGATCTGACTATCTAGTCGTTTATCTTTGGTAGCCTCTCTTACCGGGAAATGTCTCCTAGTGTTACCGCTGAGCCATGGTAGCTTGCTACTGCTCTGGAACACTTAGGCTGGCCGGCATGTGTCCTTCTTCGTTCCTGTGTCTGTCCCTTCGGGGAAATGTCACGCTTTGAGTACCGGAGTCCTGTTAGCCCGCTACAGCCCGGTTTACCGGAGTCCTGTTAGCCCAGTGCTACAGCCCGGACCCACTTGCTGATGACCGACACGTTCGAGGCTGGGTCATGGATGCCTGTCCCTGTAAGTCTGTGCCACTTTGGGTTTACGACTAGTCATGTCAGCCCGGGCTCCTTATCATATGGATGCTAGCGACACTATCATATACGTGAGCCAAAAGGCGCAAACGGTCCCGGGAAAAGGTAAGACGACACCCGTGGGGATACCGTGCGTGAGGCCGCAAAGTGATATGAGGTGTTACCGGCTAGATCGATGTGACATCGAGTCGGGGTCCTGACATAGGGCATGCATTAGAGTGTTGCATCATGTTTAAATTCTTTTGAAACTTGAAATAGGGATGCTTAAACCCTAGCATCAAAGGAATTCACTAGGTTCAACTAAAATATTTTCAGTGAATCCAAATGGCTTACAAAAATGTCCATCATCTCTGGAAAATGCTAGAGACATTAACCAGAGGTGTTGCACATTTTTCCATGTCATATTTGGGCTCTGAATTAAATCATATGGTATTTTCATTTGGGAATTTAAATACTATAAAATATTTTAAATGCTCAAATAATCATAAACTAAAATGTTTGCTGTTGGTTATATTTCAAACAGTGGCATTGATCAGTTTCATGATTTTTGGGTTTGGTCTAGTATTTTTAATAAAGTCACAAAGTTGCAGAAAAATAGAAAACAGGAAGGAAATTTTACCTGGCGCCTACCAACCGGCCCACCTGCCGGCCCAGCCCAACTGCCGCGCCAGCGAGCTGCTTGGCTCGTCCAGGCAGGCAGGCAAGGTTCTCGGTGGCGAGCACCGCATGGGTGCCACGAACCTGGTCGCCGCCTCGCCGCTCCCCTCGTCTAGCCGCGACGTGGATCGCTTCCCCTCTCTCCCCCGAACCCCTCAGACACCTCCTCTCCTCTCCAGCTCCTCCCCCTCGCGCCCCCAGCCATGGCCGACGCCACCGCCGCCGTCCCATCACCATAGCCACGCTCCCCGCCGTCCGTGCTCCGTCTCGTCGCGTCCAGGAGCTCCGCCGCCATCCTCTTCGTCAAGCTAGCCGAGCCCCGAGCGCTCGCGTGCCCTGAAGCCACCGCACGACTTCGCCCGAGTCCGCTACCGCCGGAGATCCCTTTCAACGCCGTCGCCACCTCAGTTCAGCCCCGACCCCGCCGTTTGCCTCTACAAGTGCTCTGTGAGCCTAGCTACCTCCTCTCCCCTTCCTCTCTCGCCCCGAGCTGTGTAGCAATCACACGAAGATCACCCGCATGCACCGCCGTGGATCTCGTCGCCGACGTGCTCCCGGCCATCCTCCGGCCACCTCTCGGTGTCCATCGCACTCACCACGACGCGTAGGGCCTAACCATACACTCCCCGCACCTCACCGCACACCCTAGTTTCGAGTTCGCATCCACCCGAACTCCGGCGGCCGCCTAGGTCGTCGCCGGCGCCAACTCCGGCAACCCCGACCTGAACTAACTCCACCAAGAGCTGCGGTTTGTCCCCAGCTCCACCTAGATGCCTTCCGCGACCCATTTGGTGGCCGGAACGGCCAAAATCACTTTCGCCGCCGCGTCGGGCTCGCCGGCGACTAAACGCCAGCGCAGCCGACTTTGACTTTGACCGCGGGTGGGGCCTGGTTGACTCTGTTGAGTCAACGACAGGTGGGGCCCAGCCCTCTTAACTAACTGGTTTAGTTTTAATTAATTTCTAGCTAAACTAATTACACTGACACCCTGGACCCACTGGTCAGGTTTCACCTGAACCCGCCCTTGTCGGTGTACTAAAGTAGGGGGCACCTTAGTACCCCGAACTCGTGCATGGGCAGTCGCAGCACCCCGCGGCAAGGCTTGCCGGGCGCCCGCCAAGACCCTCCGTCATTTCCTATTACTGCCATTCAAGAACAAAGTATCAACTAAGAAGACAAAGGTCCCGGCAAGAGGAGCTTGTCAGGAAGGCCAACCAAGGCGCTTCCAGAAGACTTCCCTCAACGCCCCGCGCGTCCCGGCAAGGCCCGGCGGCCGGCAAGCTTGCCGGCACGACAAGAGAATGGCCGCGGCAAGGCTGCCACCCAAAATCCAGCGCATCCAGCGGCGTGTCACCCCAGGGCCATCCCAGGGGCACGTGGCGAGGCGTTGCGCAGCCATGCGTAGCGAGGTGGCAAGCGGAACTGACAGAGACGCCATCATGGCAACCGGTGGCTCACCTAACGGTCGTTTCTTTGCACTGTTGGGGCGACCGAACGGGCATTAAATGCCCTTTTCCCTGCCGTCAGAGTTAGGTAGGGGACACTGTTGGTCACTGTTGTACCAACCTGCGTTTTTACCTTTCTACCCCCTCTTCCTACGCTGCCACCTGTTGGTGCCCCCTTCAGACTATAAAAGGGAGGGCCATGCGCACGTAGGAGGGGTTTGGTCCATTCGACACACGCAATACCACCATACGCTCACTCTTGAGCAAGATAGAATACAAACACAAAGCAGCAGTAGGAGTTTTATCTCTCCGGAGAGCTCCGAAGCTGGGTAAAAATCGCCCGTCTCCCCCGCGCGCCCGACCTCGATCTGCTCTGCGCACGCCCTCCGCTCCCTTGCCGGACTAGAAGGGGCCCCCCGTGCCCCATAGGTGCTCGTGGCCACAGAGAGACGCCCTGACATCTTTGGCGCGCCAGGTAGGGGGTGCGTCGAGGTCGTGAGCATCTGATCCGGTCTCCGCGCGTGTTGCATCGACATCTTCATCAACATGCCACCGAAGAAGAAGCCTTCGGAGGTGGCTGCTCCGCCTACATCGATTCTACCACCACTGCCGGAGCAAGCGGGCGGTGGAGTGGACGCCGGTGGAGGAGCGGGCGCCGACGGTGGGACTCATGTTGTCACCAGATCCAAGAACAAGGCCCCGCAAGCGTCGGCACCCGTGCAGACACCACACCCTTCCCAGGAGGTGCAAGGTCGACAGCGCCCCGGTGCTCCTAGCACCGTGCTCGCGTTGGAGCAAGGCCAAGCTGGTGGGTCGCGGGACGTTCGAGGTCAGCATGCGCGCTAGCATGCTGGCGCGAGTGAGGTACGGTCGCCCGGATGGGGTGTCGCACCTCCCAATCCAGTTGGGAGTCCGAGCACATCCCGCTCCTCGCGCCGCTCGTCGCCACCGCCACCCAAGACAGCAGAGGAGGCGCTGGCCCGAGCCCAGCTGCTTCTAGATTACCCTCCAGCGCCACACAAGATTGACGACTGGAGGATGACCATATACAGCCTCATCGGCTTCGCCAACGGCGACAAGCCCCAGCAACCGAGCGCATCGAAGCCCCGGCAAGGCGCCCAGGCGCAAGCCGACGCCGACAAGACCGCTGGGGGTGCCACCTCCGTGCACTCCCAGCCCCGAAGGCCAAGATCGCCGGCTCGTCGGACCAACCCCGACGGCGACTCCACCGCGTCGTCGGACCCGCGAACTCGCCGTGATCAACGCCACGTTCTCGAAGAACGGCGGCACGAAGACGCTCGCACTCGCATCGAGCGCAGAAGAGAAGCGCGACGTCAATCTGACCAGCGCGCTGGGCCCACTGTTGATGTGCACGCGCCAGGGGAACCAGGCGACTTGCCATACGCGGCAGGTTGCCCTGCGTTCACCCGTGAGCTGCGGCAAGTCCAGTGGCCCAAAACCAAGAACTTCAAGCCAGACGTGCCCGAGAAGTACGATGGCAGGATACATCCGTCGGAGTTCCTCAGCATCTACACCATCGCGGTGCAGGCTGCCGGAGGGCGCGACGAGAAGATCCTCGCCAACTACTTCCCACTGGTGCTCAAGCCCAACGTCAGATCTTGGCTCATGCACTTGCCGGACGGCTCCATCTCTTCATGGGCGGACCTGTGTCATTAGTTTGTCGGCGCCTTCACAGGTGGCCACAAGCCTCATGGCCAGGAGAGTGACCTCCACTTGCTCGTCCAGAAGGAGGGAGAGCCCCTGCGTAAGTACATACAGAGATTCAGCCAGGTGCAGCGCAACATCCCAGACGTCCACCCTGCCAGGGCGTTCCATCAGAACATGCGCAACCGCAGGATGAGGGAAGAGATGGAGATGTGCAAGATCAGAGATGTCAGCGAGCTCTATGCTCTGGCCGACAAGTGTGCACGGGCTGAGGAGGGGAGGAAAATCCCCGGAGAGGTTGCAGGAACAGAAGGATCTGATAGTGAGGATGCCGCCCCGGCAAGGAAGAACCGGAGGTGGAACAACAGGAAGAGAAAGGCTAAGGATGTGCTAGCTGTTGAGCATTCCGGCAACAGAGGCGGCTCCGACAAGGCCAAAGCCGACGACTCCGGCGAGGCTGTGGTAGCCGCCGACAAGCAGGATGGCTCCGGCAAGCGGTATTGCAAGATCCACCGCACCAAGGGCCATGACCTCCAAACCTGCAAGAAAGTCGAGCAGATGGCGGACCTACAGAAAGCCGAGTACGAGCGCCGCAATAAGGAGAGAGCCCAGGGAGGTGGCGGAGGATCCGGCAAGAAGCTTCCCGCCCGGGGAGGGCACCGCGGCAAGGCCAAGCAGCGGCAAGGAGACAGGCCTCCCCGTGGCCGCGACAAGGACGAAGATGAAGATGAGGATGATGAGATGGAGGAAGATGAGACTGATGACCAAGATTTTCAGAAGGCAACGGAGGTGTTGTGCATCGACGGCGGTGCCTCTCTGCACACCTCGCACCGCCAACTCAAGCAGTGGGTGCGAGAAGTAAATGCAGCGGAGCCATCCGTCGAGTCGCGCAAACCTCTGAAGTGGTCCAGCACGCCCATCATCTTCGACGTTGAGGACCACCCTGATCGCATCACTGCGGTCGGGTGCTTGCCGATGTTGGTCTCACCAACAATCACAACCTCAAGGTCACGAAGATGTTGGTTGACGGCGGGGCCGGCCTGAACCTGATTTCCTCCGTAGTGCTCAAGAAGCTCCAGATCCCCGACAGCGAGCTCGAAGAAACTGGTACCTTTCAAGGGATAAATCCGGGAAGGAGCAAGCCCAAGGGGAAGGTCACACTGCCAGTGACGTTTGGCAGCGAGCTGAATTTCAGGACAGAGAGGGTCACATTCGATGTTGCTGATATCCCATTACCCTACAATGGGATACTCGGCCGACCAGCGCTCGCCAAGTTCATGGCGGCCTCTCACTATGCATACAATGTGCTCAAGATGCCTGGTCCGATAAGCGTCATTTCTGTCCAAGGCGACAAGAAGGATGCACTTATCTGCACCGACAAGATCTACCGGGAAGCAGCAGCCGCAGTCGGGTGCGAGCCACTTGCCGCTGAAGCTCCCCGGGGGAAGAAGAAAGCCAAGTCCGGCAAGAGCAGCTCTGATGCCCACTCCGGCAAGCGCACCTCCCCGGAGTGCTGCGCTGCCGTCGAGGACGCACCATCGAGCTCCACCGGCAAGTGCAAGAGGGCAAAGACAGCTTCACCAGAGACCAAGAAAGTGGCCGCCAAGGAGGACGGCACCGGTGGTACCTTCACCATCAGTGCCACGCTTGATCCTAAATAGGAAAGCAAGCTCGTTGCTTTCCTACGGGCGAATGTCGATGTGTTTGCATGGCAGCCATCTGACATCCCCGGTGTTCCCAGGGAAGTAATCGAGCACCACCTTGCCGTCTGCCCTCACGCGCGGCCCGTCAAGCAAAGAGTTAGAAAGCAAGCAGTAGAGCGTCAAGAATTCATAGCAGAGGAGATCAGGAAGTTGGAAGCAGCAGGCCTGGTCCGAGGAGTACTCCATCCGACGTGGTTAGCCAATCCAGTAGTCGTGCGCAAGGCAAACGGGAAGTGGAGGCTTTGCATCGACTTCACTGATGTCAATAAGGCCTGTCCCAAGGATCCATTCCCCTTGCCGCGCATTGACCAGATTGTAGACTCCATAGCAGGATGTGATTTGCTTTCTTTCCATGATGCTTACTTAGGATATCACCAGATCTTCATGGCAGAAGAGGATGAAGAGAAAACTGCATTCATTACTCCATGTGGCACATACTGCTTTGTACGGATGCCTTTCGGGTTAAAGAATGCTGGTTCGACATTTGCAAGAGTAGTCAGCCATGCTTTTGAGCCACAGTTGCACAGGAATGTAGAAGCTTACATGGATGACATAGTGGTTAAGAGCAAGGACAAGGAAACCCTGATCCAAGTTTTGGATGAGACTTTTGCAAATCTGCGCAAGGTCAATCTCAAGTTGAATCCAGAGAAGTGTGTGTTCGGAGTCCCTTCCGGCAAGCTTCTCGGGTTCTTCGTGTCTCAGAGGGGGATTGAAGCCAATCCCGACAAGATCAAGGCCATCGAGCAAATTGAAGCACCAAAGCGAGTCAAGGATGTGCGAAGGCTTGCCGGCTGCATCGCTGCTCTCAGTAGATTCATTTCCAAGTCTGCCGAACGCGCCTTGCCATCTTTCAAAATCTTGAAAAAGGCGGGTCCCGTGAAATGGACTCCAGAAGCGGAGGCTGCGCTGCAGGACTTGAAGAAATATTTGTCCTCCACTCCAACACTTGTCGCACCTAAGCCACAAGAGAAGTTGCTGCTGTACCTGGCGGCAACCAATCAAGTGGTTAGTGCTGCGTTAGTGGCGGAGAGGGAGGCAGACGATGAGCCAACAGCCGCGGCAAGCAAGTCCAGTGTCAAGCAGAGGACTTCCCCGACAAGCTCTGGCCAGGCAAGTCCTGATCCGATGAGTTCTGGCGCCGCCAAGGGTGGATCTGTGCAGTTGCCGGAAGAAACACCGAAGAAGAAGGTGCAGCGCCCAGTTTACTTCGTCAGTTCCCTTTTGCAGGGAGCTAGATCAAGATACTCTGGTGTGCAGAAGTTGCTTTTTGGCCTACTCATGGCCTCCAGAAAGCTGCACCATTATTTTCAAGCACATGAGATCACGGTTGTCACTCGCTTTCCGCTGAAGAGGATACTGCAAAATCCGGAAGCAACAGGCAGGATTGTCGAGTGGGCACTGGAATTGTCAAGCTGTGGCCTCAAGTTTGAAAGCACTTCAACTATTCAGAGCCGGGCTTTGGCAGAATTTATAGCGGAATGGACGCCAACACCGGACGAAGAAACTCCGGAGAAGAGCATCCCCATCAAGGAAGCTAGCAAAGAATGGGTCATGTACTTTGATGGTGCCTTTTCGCTGCAAGGCGCCGGAGCAGGCGTGCTACACGTCGCCCCTGCCGGAGAACACCTCAAGTATGTGGTCCAGATGCACTTTCCCAAAGAGCAAGCAACAAACAATACTGCAGAGTACGAGGGTTTGCTTGCCGGACTCAGGATCGCAGCTGAACTTGGGATCAAAAAACTTATTGTCAGGGGTGACTCACAGCTTGTCGTCCGCCAAGTTAACAAAGATTATCAGAGTCCGCTGATGGAAGCATACATTGATGAAGTGAGAAAGCTAGAGGAGCATTTCGACGGCCTACAAATGGAACATGTTCCAAGAGCGCAGAATGACGTCGCAGATGGCTTGTCAAAATGTGCCGCACTTAAGTTGCCTGTGGAACCAGGGATTTTTGTGCTCAAGCTAACTCAGCCATCAGTCACACCATCAACTGGACAGAACAAGAAGAGGAAGTTGCCTGCCGGCGACCACTTTCCGGCAGAGCTCCCCGGAGCCGCCGCCAAGAAGGTTCCCAGGATCAACACAGAGAACGCTGAGGAGCAGTCCGCTCCGACAAGCCCCGGAGCTTGTTTCATCGAAGCAGACACTCCCGAGACGCTTGTCGGGGCACATCTCGCTCCTGCAGGATCCCCGACCTTTGCCGTAGAAACGGATGTTCTCGCAGCCGCGTTTGCGCCTTCAGTCCTTGTTGTCGAGCCACAAGCTCCGGCCTGGGCGCAGCCGATAGTCCATTTCCTTCAGCTAGGAGAACTTCCCAAAGAGCAGGAAGAAGCGGAAAGAGTAGCCCGGCAATCGAGTATGTACCAGTTTGTCGATGACATACTGTACAGAAGAAGATTCAACGGAGTGAAATTGAAGTGCATTTCCCGGGAAGATGGACAAGAGCTGTTGGCGGAAATACATGGAGGCATATGTGGTCACCACATTGGCGCAAGAGCACTTGCCGGCAAGGCTTTCCGGCAAGGCTTCTTCTGGCCGACAGCCCTCCAGGATGCAACTGCACAAGTAACCAAGTGTGAAGCGTTCCAGTTCCATTCCAAACAGATTCATCAACCAGCTCAAGCTCTCCAAACAATCCCTTTGTCCTGGCCATTTTCGGTCTGGGGGCTCGACATCCTCGGCCCCTTCCCCCGAGCTGTCGGGGGCTTTGAGTACTTGTACGTTGCAATCGACAAGTTCACAAAGTGGCCTGAAGTGGAACCAGTAAGGAAGGTGACAGCACAGTCAGCAGTCAAGTTCTTTAGGTCGGTTGTTTGCCGTTTCGGGATCCCTAACAGGATCATCACCGACAATGGCACGCAATTTACGAGCCACACCTTCATGCAATACGTCCAAGATCTTGGCACCAAGGTCTGCTTCGCTTCTGTTGCTCACCCGAGAAGCAACGGGCAAGCGGAGAGGGCGAACGCTGAAGTGCTGCGCGGGCTCAAGACCAGGACTTTCGACAGGCTGCACAAGTGCGGAAAAAATTGGATCGAGTAGTTGCCGGTGGTTCTCTGGTCGATCAGGACGACACCAAATCGAGCCACTGGCCAGACACCTTTTGCTCTTGTCTATGGAGCAGAGGCAGTTCTCCCCTCAGAACTCGTATACGGATCGCCACAAGTGCTCGCTTATGATGAGCTTGAGATAGAGCAGCTGCGGCAAGATGACGCACTGCTCCTCGATGAGGATCGTCTTCAGGTTGCTGTGTGAGTTGCTCGCTACCAGCAAGCTTTGCTCCACTATCATAGCCGCAAGGTTAACGCCAGAAGCTTCGAGGAAGGCAACCTTGTTCTTCGGCGCGTTCAATCCGCCAAGAATTCAAACAAGTTGACGCCGAAGTGGGAGGGCCCTTATCGGGTGAAACGAGTCACTAGGCCCGGCGCTGTCCGCCTTGAGACCGAAGATGGCATTCCGATGAGCAATTCCTGGAACATAGAACACCTTCGCAGGTTTTACCCATAAGGCGCGGTTGTCGGACCTGTTCCGGCAACCACCTTTTGTACAAGCCTTGCCGCTGTTGCATGTAACACTTTGTGCAAAGCTGGGCGCAGCTCCCGTGCGTAAATAAAGTTTATGTGCCCTGCACATCTTGTCACATTAAGTGCATCTTTCTTTTTCTTGCATATATATCTGACACTTTGTGCAGCACTTACCCCCGGTAAGCAATAAAGAACCTCAGGGTCCCATATCATTATTTTCTCTTCTTTCTTCTCAAAAAGAAGATTCCTCCGCCCACAAGTTCACCAGGGGGGGAAGGGGAAATAAAAGTCTGGCCGGGCATCATTCAAGGGAATCTAGCCTTGCCGGGACGAAGAAGACGGAAAAGCTAAGTAGCCAAAGTTTGAGCCTAGCCAATTTTAAATTTTTAAGTTATATTCCTTGAACATTCGTAACTTGTATGGAAAACCTGTGCGCGGAGGAATCGACTCGCGGCTAAGTTGCGCCCTTGCGTTGTTTTCGAGCCCGCTCAACAATACAAGTGAGCAGCAGCTAGCCCCGAGAAGGTTTCTTGCCAGAGGCAGCACCGCCAGCGGGCTGCTGATGTTCCGCACTCAGCAAGTGTGCTTGCGCCGGCAAGGTCCCTCAAAGCGTAGGGTAAAAGCATACAAGAGATGCAACAGAGTAAAGGAAATAACATAGCAAGCAGTGCACATAATAGAATTATATTACAAGAATGACTTATTGTGGCACTGACTAAATTGTTCTCATAACCAAAACGGCAGCAGCAAGAAAACGGGAGAAGCAGGGCGGCCTAATCCGCGTGCCCGCCGTCGACCCTCCTGACCTCGTTCACCTTGTCCACGATGGGTGCAACGATGGCCCTGAGTTCTTCAAGATCAGCGCCCTCCGGCAGATTCTTGGTGACACGGGAGAGGTCGATGCCCGGATTGCGGAAGAGGACCTTCACCAACACCTTCTCCAAGACCCCGGCGCAGATCGCGCGCGACTCGTCGGCCAGCTGCTTCGGGATCCTTTCCCGGAGCTGCCGGAGAGCCGTCACCACATCCTTGAAGAAGAGCGTGAGCTTGGCGCTGGGCTGGAGATTCTCCTCAGTAGAGTACCCAAAGCCCGTCAAGTTCGGCTCCGTCAACTCTTCGTCAATAAGCGCGGCGATGTCGACGAGGCCCTCTATCCAGAGCTCCACCGTGGTCTTGAAGGTGTTCTGGGTCTCGGCGGCCCTCGTCAACAACTCCTCGTTGCCCTTGAGGTCTTTCCTCAGGGCATCTTCTCGCTTCTTGGCGGCGTCCAGCGTCTCCGTCAAAGCAGCCAGTCTCAGCTCTAGATCAGCGCTCGAGTCCTTGGCAGCGTTCAACTCCTTGATCTTCTCGGAGAGCTGAACTTGCAGATCGCCGTGGGCGCGTGCATCCTTCTCGCGCTCGTGCTGGAGTGCGGTAAGCTCTTCGTTCTTCCTGGTCGCGTCCACCTCCAGCTGCGTCACCTTCTCTTCTAGCTCCTTCTTGGCGGCTTCAGCGGCCGCAGCAGCATCCTTCGCCTCCTTGAGTGCCCTGCCAAGCGATTGTTCCCGGACGGCGAGCTCCTCGCATGGCTGCACAACAAGAGAAGGGTCGCGGCAAGGCACTTGCCGCGGCAAGGCTGCCACCCAAAATCCAGCGCATCCAGCGGCGTGTCACCCCAGGGCCATCCCAGGGGCACGTGGCGAGGCGTTGCGCAGCCATGCGTAGCGAGGTGGCAAGCGGAGCTGACAGAGACGCCATCGTGGCAACCGGTGGCTCACCTAACGGTCGTTTCTTTGCACTGTTGGGGCGGCCGGACGGGCATTAAATGCCCTTGTCCCCTGCCGTCAAAGTTAGGTAGGGGACACTGTTGGTCACTGTTGTACCAACCTGCGTTTTTACCTTTCTACCCCCTCTTCCTACGCTGCCACCTATTGGTGCCCCCTTCAGACTATAAAAGGGAGGGCCATGCGCACGTAGGAGGGGTTCGGTCCATTCGACACACGCAATACCACCATACGCTCACTCTTGAGCAAGATAGAATACAAACACAAAGCAGCAGTAGGAGTTTTATCTCTCCGGAGAGCTCCGAAGCTGGGTAAAAATCGCCCGTCTCCCCCGCGTGCCCGACCTCGATCTGCTCTGCGCACGCCCTCCGCTCCCTTGACGGACTAGAAGGGGCCCCCCGTGCCCCATAGGTGCTCGTGGCCACAGAGAGACGCCCCGTCCTGTCGGTGTACTAAAGTAGGGGGCACCTTAGTACCCCGAACTCGTGCACGGGCAGTCGCAGCACCCCGCGGCAAGGCTTGCCGGGCACCCGCCAAGACCCTCCGTCATTTCCTATTATTGCCATTCAAGAACAAAGTATCAACTAAGAAGACAAAGGTCCCGGCAAGAGGAGCTTGCCGGGAAGGCCAACCAAGGCGCTTCCAGAAGACTTGCCGCGACGCCCCGCGCGTCCCGGCAAGGCCCGGCGGCCGGCAAGCTTGCCGGCACGACAACAGAAGGCCGCGGCAAGGCACTTGCCGCGGCAAGGCTGCCACCCAAAATCCAGCGCATCCAGCGGCGTGTCACCCCAGGGCCATCCCAGGGGCACGTGGCGAGGCGTTGCGCAGCCATGCGTAGTGAGGTGGCAAGCGGAGCTGACAGAGACGCCATCGTGGCAACCGGTGGCTCACCTAACGGTCATTTCTTTGCACTGTTGGGGCGACCGAACGGGCATTAAATGCCCTTGTCCCCTGCCGTCAGAGTTAGGTAGGGGACACTGTTGGTCACTGTTGTACCAACCTGCGTTTTTACCTTTCTACCCCCTCTTCCTACGCTGCCACCTGTTGGTGCCCCCTTCAGACTATAAAAGGGAGGGCCATGCGCACGTAGGAGGGGTTCGGTCCATTCGACACACGCAATACCACCATACGCTCACTCTTGAGCAAGATAGAATACAAACACAAAGCAGCAGTAGGAGTTTTATCTCTCCGGAGAGCTCCGAAGCTGGGTAAAAATCGCCCGTCTCCCCCGCGCGCCCGACCTCGATCTGCTCTGTGCACGCCCTCCGCTCCCTTGCCGGACTAGAAGGGGCCCCCCGTGCCCCATAGGTGCTCGTGGCCACAGAGAGACGCCCCGACATCTTTGGCGCGCCAGGTAGGGGGTGCGTCGAGGTCGTGAGCATCTGATCCGGTCTCCGCGCGCGCTGCATCGACATCTTCATCAACATGCCACCGAAGAAGAAGCCTTCGGAGGTGCCTCTCCATCCACATCGATTCTACCACCACCGCTGGAGCAAGCGGGCGGTGGAGTGGACGCCGGCGGAGGAGCGGGCGCCGACGGTGGGACTCATGTCGTCACCAGATCCAAGAACAAGGCCCCGCAAGCGTCGGAAACCGTGCAGACACCACACCCTTCCCAGGAGGTGCAAGGTCGACAGCGCCCCGGTGCTCCTAGCACCGTGCTCGCGTTGGAGCAAGGCCAAGCTGGTGGGTCGCGGGACGTTCGAGGTCAGCATGCACGCCAGCATGCTGGCGCGAGTGAGGTACGGTCGCCCAGACGGGGTGTCGCACCTCCCAATCCAGTTGGGAGTCCGAGCACATCCCGCTCCTCGCGTCGCTCGTCGCCACCGCCACCCAAGACAGCAGAGGAAGCGCTGGCCCGAGCCCAGCTACTTCTAGATTACCCTCCGGCGCCACACAAGATTGACGACTGGAGGATGACCATATACAGCCTCATCGGCTTCGCCAACGGCGACAAGCCCCGGCAACCGAGCGCATCGAAGCCCCGGCAAGGCGCCCAGGCGCAAGCCGACGCCGACAAGACCGCTGGGGGTGCCACCTCCGTGCACTCCCAGCCCCGAAGGCCAAGATCGCCGGCTCGTCGGACCAACCCCGACGGCGACTCCACCGCGTCGTCGGACCCGCGAACTCGCCGTGATCAACGCCACGTTCTCCAAGAACGGCGGCACGAAGACGCTCGCACTCGCATCGAGCGCAGAAGAGAAGCGCGACGTCAATCTGACCAGCGCGCTGGGCCCACTGTTGATGTGCACGCGCCAGGGGAACCAGGCGACTTGCCATACGTGGCAGGTTGCCCTGCGTTCACCCGTGAGCTGCGGCAAGTCCAGTGGCCCAAAACCAAGAACTTCAAGCCAGACGTGCCCGAGAAGTACGATGGCAGGATACATCCGTCGGAGTTCCTCAGCATCTACACCATCGCGGTGCAGGCTGCCGGAGGGCGCGACGAGAAGATCCTCGCCAACTACTTCCCACTGGTGCTCAAGCCCAACGTCAGATCTGCGCTCATGCACTTGCCGGACGGCTCCATCTCTTCATGGGCGGACCTGTGTCATCAGTTTTGTCGGCGCCTTCACAGGTGGCCACAAGCCTCATGGCCAGGAGAGTGACCTCCACTTGCTCGTCCAGAAGGAGGGAGAGCCCCTGCGTAAGTACATACAGAGATTCAGCCAGGTGCAGCGCAACATCCCAGATGTCCACCCTGCCGCGGTTATCAGCGCGTTCCATCAGAACGTGCGCAACCGCAGGATGAGGGAAGAGATGGCGATGTGCAAGATCAGAGATGTCAGCGAGCTCTATGCTCTGGCCGACAAGTGTGCGCGGGCTGAGGAGGGGAGGAAAATCCCCGGAGAGGTTGCAGGAACAGAAGGATCTGACAGTGAGGATGCCGCCCCGGCAAGGAAGAACCGGAGACGGAACAACAGGAAGAGAAAGGCTAAGGATGTGCTAGCTGTTGAGCATTCCGGCAACGGAGGCGGCTCCGACAAGGCCAAAGCCGACGACTCCGGCGAGGCTGTGGTAGCCGCCGACAAGCAGGATGGCTCCGGCAAGCGGTATTGCAAGATCCACCGCACCAAGGGCCATGACCTCCAAACCTGCAAGAAAGTTGAGTAGATGGCGGAGCTACAGAAAGCTGAGTACGAGCACCGCGATAAGGAGAGAGCCCAGGGAGGTGGCGGAGGATCCGGCAAGAAGCTTCCCGCCCGGGGAGGGCACCGCAGCAAGGCCAAGCCGCGGCAAGGAGACAGGCCTCCCCGTGGCCGCGACAAGGATGAAGATGAAGATGAGGATGATGAGATGGAGGAAGATGAGACTGATGACCAAGAGTTTTAGAAGGCAACAGATGTGTTGTGCATCGACGGTGGTGCCTCACTGCACACCTCGCACCGCCAACTCAAGCAGTGGGTGCGAGAAGTAAACGCAGCGGAGCCATCCGCCGAGTCGCGCAGACCTCTGAAGTGGTCCAGCACGCCCATCATCTTCGACGTTGAGGACCACCCTGATCGCATCACTACGGTCGGGTGCTTGCCGATGTTGGTCTCACCAACAATCCGCAACCTCAAGGTCACGAAGATGTTGGTTGACGGCGGGGCCGGCCTGAACCTGATTTCCTCCGCAGTGCTCAAGAAGCTCCAGATCCCCGACAGCGAGCTCGAAGAAACTGGTACCTTTCAAGGGATAAATCCGGGAAGGAGCAAGCCCAAGGGGAAGATCACACTGCCAGTGACGTTTGGCAGCGAGCTGAATTTCAGGACGGAGAGGGTCACATTCGATGTTGCTGATATCCCATTACCCTACAATGGGATACTCGGCCGACCAGCGCTCGCCAAGTTCATGGCGGCCTCTCACTACGCATACAATGTGCTCAAGATGCCTGGTCCGATAAGTGTCATTTCTGTCCAAGGCGACAAGAAGGATGCACTTATCTGCACCGACAAGATCTACCGGGAAGCAGCAGCCGCAGTCGGGCGCGAGCCACTGGCCGCTGAAGCTCCCCGGGGGAAGAAGAATGCCAAGTCCGGCAAGAGCAGCTCTGATGCCCACTCCGGCAAGAGCACCTCCCCGGAGTGCTGCGCTGCCGTCGAGGACGCACCATGGAGCTCCACCGGCAAGTGCAAGAGGGCAAAGACAGCTTCACCAGAGACCAAGAAAGTGGCCGCCAAGGAGGATGGCACCGGTGGTACCTTCACCATCAGTGCCACGCTTGATCCTAAATAGGAAAGCGCGCTCGTTGCTTTCCTGCGGGTGAATGTCGATGTGTTTGCATGGCAGCCATCTGACATCCCCGGTGTTCCCAGGGAAGTAATCGAGCACCACCTTGCTGTCTGCCCTCACGCACGGCCCGTCAAGCAAAGAGTCAGAAAGCAAGCAGTAGAGCGTCAAGAATTCATAGCAGAGGAGATCAGGAAGTTGGAAGCAGCAGGCCTGGTCCGAGGAGTACTCCATCCGACGTGGTTAGCCAATCCAGTAGTCGTGCGCAAGGCAAACGGGAAGTGGAGGCTTTGCATCGACTTCACTGATGTCAATAAGGCCTGTCCCAAGGATCCATTCCCCTTGCCGCGCATTGACCAGATTGTAGACTCCACAGCAGGATGTGATCTGCTTTCTTTCCTTGATGCTTACTCAGGATATCACCAGATCTTCATGGCAGAAGAGGATGAAGAGAAAACCGCATTCATTACTCCATGTAGCACATACTGCTTTGTACGGATGCCTTTCAGGTTAAAGAATGCTGGTTCGACATTTGCAAGAGTAGTCAGCCATGCTTTTGAGCCACAGTTGCACAGGAATGTAGAAGCTTACATGGATGACATAGTGGTTAAGAGCAAGGACAAGGAAACCCTGATCCAAGATTTGGATGAGACTTTTGCAAATCTGCGCAAGGTCAATCTCAAGTTGAATCCCGAGAAGTGTGTGTTCGGAGTCCCTTCCGGCAAGCTTCTCGGGTTCTTCGTGTCTCAGAGGGGGATTGAAGCCAATCCCGACAAGATCAAGGCCATCGAGCAAATTGAAGCACCAAAGCGAGTCAAGGATGTGCGAAGGCTTGCCGGCTGCGTCGCTGCTCTCAGTAGATTCATTTCCAAGTCTGCCGAACGCGCCTTGCCATTTTTCAAAATCTTGAAAAAGGCGGGTCCCGTGAAATGGACTCCAGAAGCGGAGGCTGCGCTGCAGGACTTGAAGAAATATTTGTCCTCCACTCCAACACTTGTCGCACCTAAGCCACAAGAGAAGTTGCTGCTGTACCTGGCGGCAACCAATCAAGTGGTTAGTGCTGCGTTAGTGGCGGAGAGGGAGGCAGACGATGAGCCAACAGCCGCGGCAAGCGAGTCCAGCGACAAGCAGAGGACTTCCCCGACAAGCTCTGGCCCGGCAAGTCTTGATCCGACGAGTTCTGGCTCCGCCAAGGGTGGATCCGTGCAGTTGTCGGAAGAAACACCGAAGAAGAAGGTGCAGCGCCCAGTTTACTTCGTCAGTTCCCTTTTGTAGGGGGCTAGATCAAGATACTCTGGTGTGCAGAAGTTGCTTTTTGGCCTACTCATGGCCTCCAGAAAGCTGCGCCATTATTTTCAAGCACATGAGATCATGGTTGTCACTCGCTTTCCGCTGAAGAGGATACTGCAAAATCCGGAAGCAACAGGCAGGATTGTCGAGTGGGCACTGGAATTGTCAAGCTTTGGGCTCAAGTTTGAAAGCACTTCAACTATTCAGAGCCGGGCTTTGGCAGAATTTATAGCGGAATGGACGCCAACACCGGACGAAGAAACTCCGGAGAAGAGCATCCCCGTCAAGGAAGCTAGCAAAGAATGGGTCATGTACTTTGATGGTGCCTTTTCGCTGCAAGGCGCCGGAGCAGGCGTGCTACTCGTCGCCCCTGCCGAAGAACACCTCAAGTATGTGGTCCATATGCACTTTCCCAAACAACAAGCAACAAACAATACTGCAGAGTATGAGGGTTTGCTTGCCGGACTCAGGATCGCAGCTGAACTTGGGATCAAAAAACTTATTGTCAGGGGTGACTCACAGCTTGTCGTCCGCCAAGTTAACAAATATTATCAGAGTCCGCTGATGGAAGCATACATTGATGAAGTGAGAAAGCTAGAGGAGCATTTCGACGGCCTACAAATGGAACATGTTCCAAGAGCGCAGAATGACGTCGCAGATGGCCTGTCAAAATGTGCCGCACTTAAGTTTCCTGTGGAACCAGGGATTTTTGTGCTCAAGCTAACTCAGCCATCCGTCATACCATCAACTGGACAGAACAAGAAGAGGAAGTTGCCTGCCGGCGACCACTTTCCGGCAGAGCTCCCCGGAGCCGCCGCCAAGAAGGTTCCCAGGATCAACCCAGAGAACGCTGAGGAGCAGTCCGCTCCGACAAGCCCCGGAGCTTGTTTCATCGAAGCAGACACTCCCGACAAGCTGTGTCCCGACACGCTTGCCGGGGAACATCTCGCTCCGGTAGGATCCCCGACCTTTGCCGTAGAAACGGATGTTCCCGCAGCCGCGTTTGCGCCTTCAGTCCTTGCTGTCGAGCCACAAGCTCCGGCCTGGGCGCAGCCGATAGTCCATTTCCTTCAGATAGGAGAACTTCCCGAAGAGCAGGAAGAAGCGGAAAGAGTAGCCCGGCAATCGAGTATGTACCAGTTTGTCGATGACATACTGTACAGAAGAAGATTCAACGGAGTCAAATTGAAGTGCATTTCCCGGGAAGATGGACAAGAGCTGTTGGCGGAAATACATGGAGGCATATGTGGTCACCACATTGGCGCAAGAGCACTTGCCGGCAAGACTTTCCGGCAAGGCTTCTTCTGGCCGACAGCCCTCCAGGATGCAACTGCACAAGTAACCAAGTGTGAAGCGTGCCAGTTCCATTCCAAACAGATTCATCAACCAGCTCAAGCTCTCCAAACAATCCCTTTGTCCTGGCCATTTTCGGTCTGGGGGCTCGACATCCTTGGCCCCTTCCCCCGAGCTGTCGGGGGCTTTGAGTACTTGTACGTTGCAATCGACAAGTTCACAAAGTGGCCTGAAGTGGAACCAGTAAGGAAGGTGACAGCACAGTCAGCAGTCAAGTTCTTTAGGTCGGTTGTTTGCCGTTTCGGGATCCCTAACAGGATCATCACCGACAATGGCACGCAATTTACGAGCCACACCTTCATGCAATACGTCCAAGATCTTGGCACCAAGGTCTGCTTCGCTTCTGTTGCTCACCCGAGAAGCAACGGGCAAGCGGAGAGGGCGAACGCTGAAGTGCTACACGGGCTCAAGACCAGGACTTTCGACAGGCTGCACAAGTGCGGAAAAAATTGGATCGAGCAGTTGCCGGTGGTTCTTTGGTCGACTAGGACGACGCTAAATCGAGCCACTGGCCAGACACCTTTTGCTTTTGTCTATGGAGCAGAGGCAGTTCTCCCCACGGAACTCGTATACGGATCGCCACGAGTGCTCGCTTATGATGAGCTTGAGCAAGAGGAGCTGCGGCAAGATGACGCAGTGCTCCTCGAGGAGGATCGTCTTCAGGCTGCTGTGCGAGCTGCTCGCTACCAGCAAGCTTTGCGCCGCTATCATAGCCGCAAGGTTAACGCCAGAAGCTTCGAGGAAGGCGACCTTGTTCTTCGGCGCGTTCAATCTGCCAAGAATTCAAACAAGTTGACGCCAAAGTGGGAGGGCCCTTATCGGGTGAAACGAGTCACTAGGCCCGGCGCTGTCCGCCTTGAGACCGAAGATGGCATTCCGGTGAGCAATTCCTGGAACATAGAACACCTTCGCAAGTTTTACCCATAAGGCGCGGTTGCCGGACCTATTCCGGCAACCACCTTTTGTACAAGCCTTGCCGCTGTTGCATGTAACACTTTGTGCAAAGCTGGGCGCAGCTCCCGTGCGTAAATAAAGTTTATGTGCCCTGCACATCTTGTCACATTCAGTGCATCTTTCTTTTTCTTGCATATATATCTGACACTTTGTGCAGCACTTACCCCCGGTAAGCAATAAAGAACCTCAGGGTCCCATATCATTATTTTCTCTTCTTTCTTCTCAAAAAGAAGATTCCTCCGCCCACAAGTTCACCAGGAGGGGGGGGAAGGGGAGATAAAAGTCTGGACCGGGCGTCATTCAAGGGAATCTAGCCTTGCCGGGACGAAGAAGACGGAAAAGCTAAGTAGCCAAAGTTTGAGCCTAGCCAATTTTAAATTTTTAAGTTATATTCCTTGAACATTCATAACTTGTATGGAAAACCTGTGCGCGGAGGAATTGACTCGCGGCAAAGTTGTGCCCTTGCGTTGTTTTCGAGCCCGCTCAACAATACAAGTGAGCAGCAACTAGCCCCGAGAAGGTTTCTTGCCGGAGGCAGCACCGCCAGCGGGCTGCTGATGTTCCGCACTCAGCAAGTGTGCTTGCGCCGGCAAGGTCCCTCAAAGCGTAGGGTAAAAGCATACAAGAGATGCAACAGAGTAAAGGAAATAACATAGCAAGCAGTGCACAGAATAGAGTTATATTACAAGAATGACTTATTGTGGCACTGACTAAATTGTTCTCATAACCAAAACGGCAGCAGCAAGAAAACGGGAGAAGAAGGGCGGCCTAATCCGCGCGCCCGCCGTCGACCCTCCTGACCTCGTTCACCTTGTCCACGATGGGTGCAACGATGACCCTGAGTTCTTCAAGATCAGCGCCCTCCGGCAGCTTCTTGGTGACACGGGAGAGGTCGATGCCCGGATTGCGGAAGAGGACCTTCACCAACACCTTCTCCAAGACCCCGGCGCAGATCGCGCGTGACTCGTCGGCCAGCTGCTTCGGGATCCTTTCCCGGAGCTGCCGGAGAGCCGTCACCACATCCTTGAAGAAGAGCGTGAGCTTGGCGCTGGGCTGGAGATTCTCCTCAGTAGAGTACCCAAAGCCCGTCAAGTTCAGCTCCGTCAACTCTTCGTCAATAAGCGCGGCGATGTCGACGAGGCCCTCCGTCCAGAGCTCCACCGTGGTCTTGAAGGTGTTCTGGGTCTCGGCGGCCCTCGTCAACAACTCCTCGTTTCCCTTGAGGTCTTTCCTCAGGGCATCTTCTCGCTTCTTGGCGGCGTCCAGCGTCTCCGTCAAAGTAGCCAGTCTCAGCTATAGATCAGCGCTCGAGTCCTTGGCGGCGTTCAACTCCTTGATCTTCTCGGAGAGCTGAACTTGCAGATCGCCGTGGGCGCGTGCAACCTTCTCGCGATCGCGCTGGAGTGCGGCAAGCTCTTCGTTCTTCCTGGTCGCGTCCACCTCCAGCTGCGTCACCTTCTCTTCTAGCTCCTTCCTGGCGGCTTCAGCGGCCGCAGCAGCATCCTTCACCTCCTTGAGTGCCCCGCCAAGCAATTGTTCCCGGACGGCGAGCTCCTCGTCATGACTGTCCAAGTACGCCTTCCTCTGTATCAGCTCACCATCCCGCTTGGATAGCTCCTCGGCGGCGAGCCTCTGCTGCTCCTCGGCCTCAGCCTTCTCCAGGATGAACGCCTTCTTCGCCTCGTCGAGCTGCGCCCTCTCCTCAGCAATGGACCGGAGGGCCTCCTGGTTGCGGCTCTTGAGCTCCTGCGCATGTTTCTCTATATCAACTCCCGCCTGCACGACAAGCGCTTCCCGGGACTCAAGCTTCGCTTGCCGGGCGCGGTAGAGTGACACCAGCTTTCGGAGCAGCTCCTCCTCCTCGGACTCGCCGCTGCTGCTGCTTGGCCTGTCAACCACTGCCAGCCCGGCAGAGGCAAGTACCTCCCCGTCAAACTCCTCTCCTTCAACCGGCGCCCTGGAGCTCGATGCCCAGGGGAGCTTGATATATACGCCCTCGCCGGCTTTCAAGTAGGCGCCAGGCTGGGGCTCCTCGGAACCCAGCGCTGCGTCAGCGGCGGAGGGGTCGGCAGACGGTGCAGCGCCTCGCGCTCCTGCGTCCTCCGGGTCGTCAGTGCGGTCGCTGGACCCCTCGCCAGCCCCTGTGCCAGCGGCCTTGGCGGCTTCTTCGCCGGCGGGCTCCTCCGCGCCGGCCTCTCCCTCATCAGCGACGGCATCCCCAGTGTTGCCGCGCCCGCCCTCCTCGCCGGTGGCCTCAGCTTCCATCGGGTCCCCAAGGGGAGGATCTGAAGACAGGGAGAGGAAGGGAAAGTCAAGCAAATACCCAAAAGAAGGAAAAGGGAGATCAGCAGAACCCGAGGGAGAGTCCCCGACAAGGAGGGTCACCTGTGCTGGGCTCTGTGATCGTGGGCTCCACCACCGGGGGCTCACTGGTTCCACCCCTTGCCGGAGACCCCTTCCTTGCCGGAGATGGCTCCCATATCGGGGAATCGGCCCTCGGTGGCGTAGTCGAGGCCGACGACACCTCCGGGTCGGCCTCCGACTGCTCCTGGTGGGCCTGTTCTGCTCCTGTGTAGAAAAGAGTCAACAATCAAGATGTTGGCAGAAGAAGAAGCAACCATGCGCGCCCCACGACAGGAGGTAAATCAAGGCACTTACGCTGGGGGCTGTGCTGGGAGCTGCTGCGAGGGGAAGGGACCGGGGTCCGTCAAAGTGGTCTCGGACGTATCTTCTGCCACCACAGCAGGATCGTCCTCGATGTTGACCACGGGGACCTTGGCCCTCTTCGCCGCTCTCTCCGCCAAAGTCCTGAGACGAAACAGGGGTTTGGAGAGAAACAAATTAGATACGAGACAAACAACAACGAGGATCAAAAGAAAGACGAGTACAGTATGAAAAAAGCCTTACTCCTCCTCCTCCTCCTCCTCCTCTTCATCGTCATCGGAGCTTAGCACGGAGAGGTCGAACTCCGGTACCCTCTCAGCGCGACATGGCGGAGGAGTAGGCTCCCTCCGGCGCTTGCCGAGGGCTGCGGCGGGATCAGGCGTGGCGGCCCGAGAAGACCCCGCCTCAGTTGCCGGCGCGGCCTGGGACCCTCCCGCGGCAACGGTACTTGCCGCGGTGGAACGTGTCCCACGGCGCCGCGGCTGCTGGACGGCCTGCTCCTCTGCCAGCTCTCCGACTCGATGGAGGCATCTTCTCGGTCGGAATTGGGGCTGCGCTGTGGGCTCCGCCTGCGGCAAGTTGCTCGAAGACGGCTGGCCGCTCGCGCCCTCGACGGGCTCGCCCGTTCCGGCCTCGACCTCCCCTTCGCCATCGCCTTCTCCGGCAAGTTCTTCCCGGGCGTCAAGGCTTGCCGCCGCAGCTGCATCCGCCTCCGCCAGCGTGAAGCCAAACTCGCCCGCAGCAGCGGCTGCCGCCGCCTCTTCGGCCCTGCTAGCGATATACGCCAGCTCATCGGCAGTGGTGGCACGGGTGAGGAGCTTCTGCTCGTCGGAATTAACTGCCACCTCCGACAAGTCATCGAAGAATTGCTGCATGACCTCCGCGGTAGGCTCTATCCAGTTTGGACTTATCCCATGCGAGTCGCACTCTGGCATCATTGCGCGGATGCGATCGCGTTGGGAGTTATTGCACAAGGGGACGACGCCCTGCGCCAACTGAAACCACTCTGGATGATTGGCGTCATGCTTGAACATCTCCCTCAGCATCGCGCCAAGCTCCATGACCGTGAAGTTGAAGTTGAGGCCTGGGTGCAGCCTCATGAAATCCGCCGGGCCGCTAAACAGCCAGGCGGGCCTCCCCCTCGCCTGCAGAGGGGCGATACGACGGCGAAGAAAATCGGCGCCAGCCGCCCCTGTTGTGAGTCCGGCATGCCTGAGCCGGAGGATTCGGGTGGTAGCGATCGTCAGCTTGGCGTCATCCGGCGACAGAGAACTCCAGTCGTTGCCACGCACCACCCGGGTCTTGCGCAGCTTGGTGAACGATGGCGGACTGGCATCACAGATCCAGCACCACTCCGTCCTCCACTCGTCCCACTTGCTGCGGAGCTCGCCCGTCAAGTACACCTCCTTCATTCCCATCCGGGAGGTCCAGGCAATTCCGCCAGCCAGTGGCTCCCCTTTCTCGGCCCGAGGGGAGAAATAATGACGGAAAAGGGCCACATTGGGGAGGATACCAACAAAGTTCTCGCAGAGGTGTGTGAAAACCGCCATTGTCAGAACGGCGTTGGGGGTGAAATCAAGCAGATGGAACCCGTAGGTGTTCATGATGTCGCAAAAGAAATCAGAAAAAGGTGGGCAGAGCCAACAATAGAAGAATACAGGGAAGAAGTAGTACCCTTTGGGGCACTTCTTCGATTTGGAGGCCTCCGCGGAAAGCACCGGCGTGCGCGGATGCGCCCGCGTTTCCGTCGACCAGAAGAGGTAGAACT
>NC_041385.1:236593768-236647760 GCF_002162155.2 Triticum dicoccoides | reverse complement strand
GCGGCCTTTGCAGCCTTCGTAGCCTTCCCGGCCTTCAGAGCCATGACGGAGGCTGAGGGGGGAGGCGAAAGCGACGGCGGCGACGGCGACGACGGGCGGTGGAGCATGGTGGTCTTCTCGATTCAGGAGATGGAGGAGAGCGGCGGAGCTTTCGGAGGAAGGAACTGCAAGTGGCGAAAGTGGGGGAACGGCCCCGTTTCCTCTGCATATAAACGGGGGATGCGAACGTTACGCATTTCCTGGAGTTAAGTATTGACCGCGTTCTCTCCCACGACGCCGCAATCGACGCGTGCCGTTGCGAGAGGACGCGGTGGATACGGAGTCCGATTTTGTGTGGACCCAGGCCGCGCGTGCCCGTGCACTATTTTGGGCCCGGCCCAACAACGCTCTGCACCGTGTATGGCCCAGGCCCGGGGGCTCCTGTCGGTGTACTAAAGTAGGGGGCACCTTAGTACCCCGAACTCGTGCACGGGCAGTCGCAGCACCCCGCGGCAAGGCTTGCCGGGCGCCCGCCAAGACCCTCCGTCATTTCCTATTACTGCCCTTCAAGAACAAAGTATCAACTAAGAAGACAAAAGTCCCGGCAAGAGGACCTTGCCGGGAAGGCCAACCAAGGCGTTTCCAGAAGACTTGGCGCGACGCCCCGCGCGTCCCGGCAAGGCCCGGCGGCCGGCAAACTTGCCGGCACGACAAGAGAAGGGCCGCGGCAAGGCACTTGCCGCGGCAAGGCTGCCACCCAAAATCCAGCGCATCCAGCAGCGTGTCACCCCAGGGCCATCCCAGGGGCACATGGCGAGGCGTTGCGCAGCCATGCGTAGCGAGGTGGCAAGCGGAGCTGACAGAGACGCCATCGTGGCAACCGGTGGCTCACCTAACGGTCGTTTCTTTGCACTGTTGGGGCGACCGGACGGGCATTAAATGCCCTTGTCCCCTGCCGTCAGAGTTAGGTAGGGGACACTATTGGTCACTGTTGTACCAACCTGCGTTTTTACCTTTCTACCCCCTCTTCCTACGCTGCCACCTGTTGGTGCCCCCTTCAGACTATAAAAGGGAGGGCCATGCGCACGTAGGAGGGGTTCGGTCCATTCGACACACGCAATACCACCATACGCTCACTCTTGAGCAAGATAGAATACAAACACAAAGCAGCAGTAGGAGTTTTATCTCTCCGGAGAGCTCCAAAGCTGGGTAAAAATCGCCCGTCTCCCCCGCGCGCCCGACCTCGATCTGCTCTGCGCACGCCCTCCGCTCCCTTGCCGGACTAGAAGGGGCCCCCCGTGCCCCATAGGTGCTCGTGGCCACAGAGAGACGCCCCGACAGCCCTGTTAACCTGATGACGTCAGGGTGATGTCATGCTGACGCAGTAATCCTTTTCTGGAATTAAAATAAATCCAGAATGATTTATAAATTCCAGAATTTAGCTCAAACTTCTAAAATTCATATAAAATCAACCGTAGCTCCAAATCAAATAAATTATATATGAAAAATGATCAGAAAAATCCAATCTATCCATCTGTACCATTGTCATGCATGTTAGAACAACTTTTGTTCACTGTTTAGGCCAAATCATATAAATGGCATTTAAAGCTTCACATATGAAGTTTGAATTTGAACCTAGGGTTCAAACGAACTTCATTTAATCTGGTTGCTAGTTGCATTAGCTCAAACCACAGCATATTGCCATGTCACACTCATGCATCATATTGTTGCATTGCATTGATTGTGTTCTTTCTGTATTGCCGGTATTGTCCCCTCTCAGTAGACGATGTTCGACGATGTGATCGATGACACCGATGAAGAACTATATTATCTTCAGAAGTGCCAGGCAGGCAAAACCCCGTTGTTCATTTCGATACAATCCCACTCTCTCGCTCCTGCTCTCTTTTACTGCATTAAGACAACAACGATTCAACTGTTACCTGCTGCGGTAGCTGAACCCCTTTATCCTTTGCATGACCTATCATTCCACAGTAAATCGATGAAACCCACTAGCATGAGTAGGAGTTGTTTGAGCCCTGTTGTGCCTACTCATTCATGCTTGTTTGTCATGCCTGCTACTGCTTAGAGTTGAGTCAGGTCTGATTCATCGGGGGTGAATCAAAGGTGTGTGAACATGTCCTACTGTGTGTGAGCTAAGTGTGTGAACACGATTTGGTAAAGGTAGCGGTGAGAGGCCATGTAGGAGTACATGGTGGGTTGTCTCATTGTAGCCGTCCTCAGGAACTGAGTTCTGTGTTTGTGATCCATGATTCAGCTACTACTACGCATTGAGCCCGAAACCAATGGACCCTCTCGGCTTCTTAATCACCCTTGTCCTCTGTCTAGGAGTTGCAAGTAGTTTCTGGTGTTTGTAGTATGCTGGAGGCCGTGCGCAGCGCTGACCGTAGGGGTGGGCTGTGATGCGGTAGGCACGTGGTCGGGTTACCGGGCGCCCGTTTGGTGTCACGGAACCCTGCTCACATCGTTTGGGGCTGTGAGCGAAACTTCGGCCGGATCTCCTCATGGATGGAACCCGAATAGGCGATAAACCTGGACTAGGGACTTGAGTGTTTAGGTAGGTCGTGGCCGACACCCACGTTGGGCTTCCGCTTGAAGGTTGCCGAGTACATGTCGTGTAAACGGCGGTAAGTGGTGAGAGCGTGTATGAAGAAGTACACCCCGCAGGGTTAACATCATCTATTCGAATAGCCGTGTCCGCGGAAAAGGACTTCTGGGTTGCCTATAACAGTTCATAGACAAGTGAAAGTGGATACTCTAAAATACGCAAGATAAGTGTGAGTGCTATGGATGGTGTTCTCGTAGGGTGACGGGAGCGGATCCATAGTGGTGTATTGATATGGTGAATATGTGGACTCGTGTGCGCCACCTCAAAAGAGTTCCTTGCAGTCGTAGTTCAGGATAGCCACCGAGTCAAAGTTGGCTTGCTGCAGTTAAACTCCACCATCCCCTTTATTGATAATGATGCATATGTAGTTAGTTCTGATGTAAGTCTTGCTGGGTACATTTGTACTCACGTTTGCCTATTTTATGTTTTTGCAGAGAGACCTCGGTCTCGCTAGTAGTTCCGCGTGGACTTCGACGTTTAGCTTGTTACCTCATCTACGATCTTGTGCCCTCGGCAGGATCTGGTAGATAGTCAGGCTTCTAAGCCTTTTTCATTTGTAGATGTCTGTACTCAGACATGTTAGCTTCCGCTTGTGCTTTGATTTGTATGCTCTAATTGTTGGGTCATGAGACCCCTGTTTGTAATATCTCGCTCCTCGGAGCCTAATGAATAAATAATTGAGTCGTAGAGTCATGATGTGATGCCTTGTTGTATTTGCACATATCGAGCATATTGTGTGTATGTTATTGAAATGCTTGGTATGTGTGGGATCTGAATATCTAGTTGTTTATCTTTAGTAGCCTCTCTTACCGGGAAATGTCTCCTAGTGTTTCCACCGAGCCATGGTAGCGTGCTACTGCTCCAGAACACTTAGGCTGGCCGGCATGTGTCCTTCGTTCCTGTGTCTGTCCCTTCGGGGAAATGTCACGCGATGAATACCGGAGTCCTGTTAGCCCGCTAGAGCCCGGTTCACCGAAGTCCTGCTAGCCCAGTGCTACAGCCTGGATTCACTCGCTGATGACCGACACGTTCGATGTTGGGTCATGGATGCCTGTCCCTGTAAGTTTGTGCCACTTTGGGTTTACGACTAGCCATGTGAGCCCGGGCTCCTTATCATATGGATGCTAGCGACACTATCATATACGTGTGCCAAAAGGCGCAAACGGTCCCGGGCAAAGGTAAGGCGACACCCGTGGGAATACCGTGCGTGAGGCCGCAAAGTGATATGAGGTGTTACATGCTAGATCGATGTGGCATTGAGTCGGGGTCCTAACACATGCCGCATGTAACTGCATCACATGGCTACAAGCGCGGTACAACCGCATGCATATGGGGCCCCTAGCGTGATCTTGCGCAGGCCCCACCGCTGGCAGAGCGCACGCAGTGGGACATGAGCAGAGCGCTTCGCGGTCGCCTCAACCGAGCTATTGAATACGCAGGTTGAACACGCAAGGAAAAGTTGTCCACAAAGCGAGCGCGCCGATGGACGCGAGCAAAGCGGGCCGCGGTGCCTAACGGCAAGCACAACGCGATGCGGTGACTAACGACGAGTAGAGATTGCCGAGGTATGTCAGCAGAGGCTGACATAGTGATAGGTGGCAAATAAGACGAACTATGCGAGCGATGTCGGAGACATCAAGCATGAATCAGATTAGAGTTGCGTGTGCGATACTTGGCATACAGTTGATCCATCCTAGCTGTTTGTGATGGAATATGCCATGTGTGTTGTGGGCAAACACTTGCTGGTATATAACCTCAAATTTAACCAACAAAATGTTAATGCATGTTACAAAAATTATATAACTGGAAACTATGTTCAAATACGAATCCAATGATAAAATCTTTGGCGACATGCATTCATATTTTATTCATTAAATCCTACTTATAAACCTGGACGGGGGTATAGTAGGTAAATAAATTGCAAACGTTTTTTTATTAAACGTACGTGTATGTGTCCTTTCGTCCTCCTCTCACACATCTTGTCACCCTGCTGCCGGCCTGCCGCAGCCGGTTCGAGTGCAAGCTTGAGCAGCGCACAGGGGCGCTCTTTTGGTCAAACGTTGGTGAGCACGTTCCTGCGCAACCATGCAGGTCCCCGCGCAAGCTTCCTGCCCGACTCGGTGAAATCCCCCAAAATCCCAATGCTTACCAGCCTACTATATAAACCCTCATGGCCGACGAGTCCTGCGTCGCATTTTTTCCTCCCTCCCTGTACCTTATCTGGTTTGCTTCTCCCATAATCACCAATGGCAACGATCCGTCATCGTCGCTAAACCACTCCACCATCATGAGAGCATAGCTCCAGCTGGGAGGCTACACCGCTGTAGAAATCCTCCTTGCCAAATTTTCTCTTGGCTTAGCGCCGAAGACTCGCGTTGCATACCTTATTCAATCTGAACCATTTGCGTTGAAGGGATGCACAAATCCCGTGCAGCGAATTTTCCCTTGGCTTACTGCGAAAGACCATAGCTCTCACTTTTCATACATGTGTTCTATCTAAAACATTTGCGGCGAGGAGCTGCACAAATCATGCTCGGCACATTTTCCATTGGCTTACTGGGGAAGCTGTTAGTGTACATACAAGTGTTCTATCTGAAATGTTTGCAATGTTAGAGTGGCAGCTAGTTGTTTCAAAATGCCTTTGTTGACTGTTATTCGAGTGTGCCTTCTCTCAAAATGGACACGAAAATTACCACAGCATGTCGGGTGCCATTCCATGATAGCATGCCAAGTTTCATGAATTTCAGACAAGTTTGGGATTTACTGGAATTTAAAAACAAAGTATCTCAACGTTTTGCTGGCAATCAATAGTGCCCTGGTGTTTGATTTCATTCCCATTTATTGCATGGGACCTAAGCATGCACCCAAGGACACAGATTTGATTTTTCAACCATATTATTTGCACTGGAACATGTGCATGTAGTTCAAATTTGAATTATGCACATAAAATGCCTAGAAAACACAGTTAATGTATAAAAATGTTCAAACGAACCCCAAAAAATTCCAAAATTTAACACAACACTCCTATTGTTCTATGTTGACACTAGAATGTTTTGAAAGCAATAACATGCAACGGGTATTGTTTCATCCCCAAAGGTGGCACGTTCCCTACCGAAACCATCATGCTTGTTGTGAGAAGCTCTGGTTTGTGAGAAGCTTATACCCAAACCTGCCCCAAATGGGACAAAAAGTTACCACGGCATGTCGGTTGCCATTCCATGATAGCATGCCAGGTTTCATGAATTTCAGACGAGTCTTGGATTCACTAGAATTTAAAAACCAAGTATATCAATGTTTGCGCCCGAGTGATGGTGGCAGGGTGTTTGACATTCATTCCCATTTCTTGCATGGGACCTAAGCATGCAACCAAGAACACAGATTGAATTTTTCAACCAATTTATATGCATTAGAGCATGTGCATGTAGTTCAAATTTCAATTATGCACATAAATGCATTGAAAACTCAATTAATGCATAAGAATGTCCTAACGAACCCTGAAACATTCCAAACTTTAACACAACACTCATGTTGTTCTATGTTGACAGTAGAGAAAAAATTGAAATCAAGATGAGGCAATGGCTATCGTTTCATCCACAAAGGTTACCGAAACCACCAAGCTTGTTGTGAAAAGCTCTGGTTTGTGAGAAGCTTATACCCAAGCCTGCCCCAAATGGGACAAACTTTACAACAACATGTTGATGCTGCTCCATGCTAACATGCCATGTTTCATGAATTTCGGACGCGTTTTGGATATACTAGAATTTAAAAATCAGGTATCTCAATGTTTGTGGCCGAGTGACGGTGGCAGGGTGTTTGACATTCATTCTCATTTCTAGCATGAGACCTAAGCATGCAACCAAGGAGACATAATTGAATTTTTCAACCAATTTATATGCATTGGAGCATGTGCATGTAGTTCAAATTTGAATTATGCACATAAATGCATTGAAAACTCAATTAATGTATAAATATGTCCAAACGAACCCCGAAAAATTCCAAAATTTGACACAACACTCCTGTTGTTCTATGTTGACACTAGAGCAAAAATTTAAATCAAGAATAGGCAACGGATGCCGCTTCGTCCAGAAAGGTGAAACGTTCCCTACCGTAACCATGAGGGTTGTTGCGAGAAGCTCTGGTTTGTGAGAAGCTTATACCCCAACCTGCCCCAAATGGGACAATATTTTCACAACTGCATGTTGCTGCCGTTCCATGATAGCATGCCAAGTTTCATGAATTTAAGACGAGTTTTTGATTTACTAGAATTTTAAAACCATGTATCTCTGTTAGCGGCCGAGCGACGATGGCAAAGGTGTTTGACATTCTTTCCCATTTCTTGCATGGGACCTAAGGTTGCAACCAAGGAGACACATTTGATTTTTTGACCCGTTTATATGCACTAGAGCAGGTGCATGTAGTTCAAATTTGAATTATGCACATGAATGCATAGAAAACTCAGTTAATGTATAAGAATGTCCACGCGAACACCAAAAAATCCCAAAAAATTGCATAACACTTCTGTTGTTCTATATTGACACGAGAAAATTTTAGAAAGTAAGAAGAGGCAACATGTATCATTTCGTCCCCCAAGGTGGCACGTTCCCTACCAAAACCATCATGCCTGTTGTGAGAGAAGCTCTGGTTTGTGAGAAGCTTATACCATAACCTGCCCCAAATGGGACAATATTTCTTTACCCCAACATCTTGATGATGTTCCGTGATAGCATGGCAAGGTTCATGAATTTCAGACGAGTTTTTTAGTTACTAGAATTACAAAAGCAAGCACCTCAAAGTTTGTCGGAGAGCCACGGTACCTTGGTGTTTGAAATTTACCCCCATTTCTTGAATGGGACATAAGCATCAACCCATGGACACATATATCATTTTACAACCCATTTTGGTGCAGCGGAGCATGTGCATGTGGTTTAATTTTGAATTATGCACCTGAAATGCCTAGAAAACCAAGTTACTCTATAAAAATGTCCAAACGAACCCTAACTAATTCCAATTTTTTGACGACACACCTATAGTTGCATGTTCACTACCGATAGAAGTTCTAGCAATTCAAACACCATCCTTTGCAGCCGTGACCCCATTATGTAATTCAAATCAAGACAAAAAATCAAGTAGATCGTGCACAGTTTATTATCACCAACCATGTGAGATGCAGTACAAAATATCCTGGAGCACCGTTGGTGTATACTACACTTCTGGCTTACGCGAGAAGTTGCGTCCGCTACAGTCCACATCCGGCGTGTCAATCACGCTAGCTCGATCCCCAAATATCATTTCACTGTTCAATCATCGCCGATGAAAGATGGGGACGTGGACCCGCGTCATGAGGGCAACTTCAGCGGTCCACTCCGGCGAGAGCGCGGCCGTTGTTGCTTCTCAGGTGGTTGTAGCAACATCTGCCTCGGGGATAACAACTAGCGAGAGTGGCACAACAGCTATCCGTTCCACAACGGCGGCCTTATCCCTAATGGAGGCCGCCCACGCCCAGCTCGTGGCGGTTGAGGGAGTCTGGGATTAAGGGGTCCTCGGCAGTTGTTCTATATGCGTATGCCAAACTGTTGGACTGTGAGGAAACCAGATAGAAGACTTCGTCCTGTGTCCGGATGGGACTCTCCTTTCGTGGAAGGCAAGCTTGGTGATTCGGATGCGAAGATTCCTTTATCTATAACCGACTCTTTGTAACCCTAGCCCCCTCGGGTGTCTATATAAACCGAGGGTTTAGTCCATAGGATGAGATCAATCACAACCATAGGCTAGCTTCTAGGGTTTAGCCTCTACAATCTCGTGGTAGATCAACTCTTGTAATACTCATATCATAAAGATCAATCAAGCAGGAAGTAGGGTATTACCTCCATCGAGAGGGCCCGAACCTGGGTAAACATTGTGTCCCCCGCCTCCTGTTACCATTAGCCTTAGACGCACAGTTCGGTACCCCCTACCCGAGATCCGCTGGTTTTGACACCGACATTGGTGCTTTCATTGAGAGTTCCACTATGTCATCACCATAAGGCTGGATGGCTCCTCCGATCGTCTACAACAATGTAGTTCATGGTGAAGTTTTTCTCCCCGGACAGATCTTTCGGCGACTTCGCACTGCGGGCCAACTTGATTGGCCCGCAGCCACAATGAACATGACCTAAATCTGTCATCAGATGGTGTGTGGGAGATCACGCCTGTAACCGTACTGGCCCTACATCCAGAGCGGAGTGCACCATCCGAGGGCGGGAGGCTCAACCCCGCCATGGAAGCTGCGGACTTAATGGCGCTAGAGCCGAACACAGATCTGACCTCCAACGAGGCCTATGTCATCGGAACCTCAGACTCGTCTCCGCCCATAGGCTCCGTACCGCGTTTATCCACACCCATCGAATCTGACTGGGTGCAAATCTTAGAGTTCAGCTCCGCGGACATCTTCCAACACTCACCCTTGGGTGACGTGTTAAACTCATTAAAGTTCCTCTCCTTGTCAGGGGATTCTTGGCCGAATTATGTCCGGCTTGAATGGGAAGCGGACTGACGAAGAGCTTTGTTGCCCACCCACCACCCACTTGATAGTCACTATCGACGATTTAACTGACATTCTTGATTTCGACTCCGAAGACATCGACCGTATGGAAGACGATCCGGAGAAGAATAGGAACCACCGCCCACAGGGTGCTGGACAGCCACCTCCTCATACGATATATATATGGTGGATACACCCAAAGAAGACAGTGGCGATGACATAAAAGATGCAGTTGATGACAAACTTCCTGAGAAGCAGTCTAAGCGCCGACGTTAGCGGTGCCGCTCTAAATCACGCCATGGTAAAAATAGCGATACCGGCACAAGAGAGAATAGCACTCCGGACGATGCCGGAGACAACGAAGACCCCGCCAAGCCAAGTTTCGAACAGGCTGAATGGGAAGATTGGCGAGCCAGCCCCGATGAACAGGCCGTGAATGACGACTCGGAGGACAGCAACTACATGCCTCTCTTCGAAGACGAGGTAAGCCTCGGCAACAAAGAATTTATCATGCCAGAGGATCCTGTCGAGCAGGAGCACTTTAAGCGCCGCCTTATAGTGACGACATGGAGCCTGAAGAAGAAGCAGCAGCAGTTTCAAGCTGATCAAGATTTGCTCACTGATAGATGGACGATGGTCCTGGCAGCCGAGGAATACGGACTCGAACGCACAACAAAAAGTTACCTGAAGCGCAAAGTGCTACGTCAATTCGATGATGAGGCGCTAGAGACGGCACTACCAGCGCATAATACGGCTGACCGGCCACCGCGTGGTCGAGACAAAGCGGCAATTCAGCCCGAACACAAGTCGGCACCATGTTGTCGAACAAATAGAAACACAACAACTCGGGGATACACACATGACCTGCGGTACGACTTGGAGAACAAAGCAAGCCATACCAGATCGATCTACGGACCGCGGGGGTGCGCCCAAATGCGCAACGACGACCACCATGCCAAATATAACAAATACACACATGTCTGAGCCAATTACCGCAGACCGGCTCCATTCGAGCTGCGTCACGATGTAGCCCGACACAGAGGCGCCGCACACTGTCACGACCGGTTTTCCGGGTAATAAATTTCCAGAAAAGAGCGTCGTGCTGATCAGCCCCAGGATTACTGTTAGCTGATGAGGCTCCAACTTGATACAGAAATCCCAAGCAAAATACAAAATATGTAGTACAAGACCATTCTGGCTAGTGAGTACAACAAATGGTTTCTAGTGGTTGATGGCGGAAGCGGTTTGTGGATCATCAGGGTCTATGGGACTCCATTTCCCAACAGGAACAACTGACCAGGTTAACTCCTATCTTCACGAGGCTGCTATCACAGTTGCTTAGGTTCCGGGGCTGGCATCGCATCGCTCCTCTCCGTCCAAGAAATCTGGCCAAGATAATAGCCAGGGACAAGCCAGTGAGTACTTTGAATGTACTCGCAAACATTATGAACACATGTATAATACAACAATGATGTGCTGAAAATATTTTATGCTCATGATGTCAGTCACAGAAGATAAATAAAACTATGATGCGTGCAAGTAAGTTAATTATAAAAATGCAATAACATAGTAGTATTAAAATTTATGAAATAAATAACAAGCAATGCCACAGTCGGGCGTCTTAGCGACACCCCATAAAGGGTTTTAAAAGAAATGCCACAGTCGGGCGTCTGAGCGACACCACATAAAGGGCTTTAAAAGAAATGCCACAGTCGGGCTTCTGAGCGACACCACATAAAGGGCTTTAAAAGAAATGCCATAGTCGGGCGTCTGAGCGACACCACATAAACGGCTTTAAAAGAAATGCCACAGTCGGGCGTCTGAGCGACACCACATAAAGGGCTTTAAAAGAAATGCCTCAGTCGGGCGTCTGTGCGGCACCACATAAAGGGCTTTAAAAGAAATGCCACAGTCGGGCGTCTGAGCGACACCACATAAAGGGCTTTAAAAGAAATGCCTCAGTCGGGCGTCTGAGCGACACCACATAAAGGGCTTTTAAAGTAAACAATCATAGTGAATATCCCAGAGGTAGAACCATCCCAGAGATACTCGATGATAACAATAATATCACAGGTTAGTCAACAATAATAATAATCATAATTATCACAAGTTACCAGTAGTATTCCAGTTCTGGTTTAACAGTTTCACCTCCGAAGACCGACACTAAGACCGACACTTGACCCATCCCAGACTGTAATCCTTAACCATGGACATGACTATTCGAATAGGTTTAATCTCTGCAGAGGGTGTACTCTTTACCCACGAGTAACGGATTTCTTTAGTCCATCGGGACTAATTCCGTCTACGGTCTTTTTGTTGAAAACACACCTAACTTGCACACACCAGCTTAACTCACACGTGTCTGGAATCACCCACGACACCTGTCAAGCAAACTCTAAGTGGGGAGGCTACAACCTCACGTAGCATGGGATCAAATTTATATCGTGCGCTCTAAGGGGTGGCCTCCCCTCTCGGTCCCAACCGGAAACACCCATGCCCCCGGACCAGGTGGCCTACCTACCAGCTACAACCGGTATCTTCCACCCTGGCATCTCTGTACGGTGTGTGCTAGAAAGAGGTTGACAACTTACTGAACCGTACTCTACTTGCTGTAGAGACAAGTGGTAGTACGAAACAAGTATGGGGGTTACTGGAACAAGACTCGATCTATGGTCGACTCAGGAGGTTTAAGTATTCCTTGCATGATTAGCATAACGAATATATTTCAACCAACAGAGTCACCGCTCATATCACCTTGCCATGCCATACTAGACATAACCGTCACGACGGAGACCGGCGACAAACTCATGCCTACCCAAGGCAGAGGTTTTCCCGGGTTCCTGCCGGTATGCATGCAAGACACATGAGGATGATTTATCATCACAAGTGTGTTCATTTCCAACAGCATGGAAATCAATAACATGCACCCATGCATATGATCATAACACATGAAATAACAAGTTTCTCCAAAGTGAGGTGATGTTATGAACGTGTCGTCGAACACATAAAAATATTATGTCGGGGTTCAGAATGCTTGCCTTTAGGTCATGGGAAAACAGGGTGCATTCCAAAACATCTTGAAATCTTCAAAAATCCTATTAAAGAATATATTTGAATTAACACACAAAATCAAAACAGCACAAAAAGTTGTTTTGAAATTTTTTCAAATAAATCTTAAAATAAACTAGACATTATTTGAGGAATGTAGGAAAAAGAATCAATTCATTTGGAGTTATATATAAAAAGTTATAGGCAGTCAAAGATTTGGTCAAAATCTGTTTTTAATAAAAACAGAAAAAGAAAATGTTTCAAGGGAGATTACGCTTTCGGTCAGAGGAGGCGTACTTGAGGTTTTACGCCTCCACTTAACCCACGCGGACCGGCGCTGGGTCTCTGACGGTGGGCCCGCCTGGCCCACTGGTCAGGTTTGACCAGTCGCCCGCGTCGTCTCCCTCCTCTGCCCGAGCGGAGCGGGGCTCCGGCGATCGTCGCTGGCGTTTGGCTGCTCCTCGCGGGCCCCCGAGGGTAGGGATGGATCCGCATGGCTGGGGCGGTTCTCCCGGTGGTCGTAGGGTCGTCGGAGGTGGAGTAAATCATCGGCGGCGAGTTCCGCGACGGAGAAAAGCTTCGGTGGCGAAGTGGTTTTGGGGTGGCGGTGGTCTCCGACCAAAATTGATCGTGGGGTTGCACTCGCGAGAGGAAGGGAGAGTTCTTGGTGGAGAGAGTCGAGAGGGAGAGGCACTGGTGGCGATGGAATCGTCCGGGGCTTGGCGGCGACCGAACCGGCCGGACTTGGGGAAGAAGGCCTTCCCTTGCTCGACTTCTGACCAAGGCAACACTTGGAGGATCACATGAGGTTGCTCGAGGGTTTGGTGAGCTCGGGGGGTCCTTATATAGCGGTCGGGGCGGTTCCGACGATGGCCGAGGATAAGAACATCGGCGACCGCCGTACTGTGCTGCAGGGCGACGTGGCGGCGACGAGGGCTTGCGGACAAGGCTGCGGATGAGCTTGATCTGTTCAAGGGGCCAGGTGGCGAGCCGGGGTGGCTTGGGCGGCGCCGACCGCGGCAGAGGCGTACTGCGGGCGCCGGTGTGCCGCCAAAAGCTCTATCGGCGGTGCTGTGCAGCTTTGGACGGTTCCTGCGAGTGGATGAGGTCGGGCGCGGCTCTGCGGGCGAGCGGGGGTAGGTGGCGTGAAGCGGGCGCGACGCGGCGGCTCGGGCGCACGTGCGTGCCAAATGCACGCTCTAGGCGCGCCCAGAGCACGCCCACCATCTGTTCGGCGAAATGCTGTGGCCTGCTAGATGGCTTGGTTGGAGCTGAGGATTAGCAGTTCTAGTCTAGGGATAGTTGAGATGCTAGTGGACATGCTAGTTTGATCAGAGGTGCAAGGTCACAGTGCAAAACAAAAATCATGTCAAAACTGATCATACCCCTAAGGTGTTTGACAAAATGCTAAGGGCGCTTAGACATTTCTTGGAGTGGCCAAATTCTCCAGATCAGTGTCTCTTTAGAAGCAAGAGAAGGTGGTAAGGTTAGTTTGGCAAAAAGAGAAACTTGCTAGTTTAGGTTTTGATGAACTTCAGTTCTAGATAGGAGATGGATGGCATCATTTCATGAACTAAAAATGATCCAATAAGTGCATGCTCCTGGACTTAGGGGTTTAGTAGGGAGGGCTACAAGTAGGAAAAGGAATCATGGATAAAGTAGTAACTAAAAATGTGGTTGCTGTACAAACCATCATGTTGGGCCAGAATGAAGATGAGGTTGTTTCACTCAAAATTGTCAAAGAACATCACTGGATTTTTGCATATAATGGAATGATATGCTCCTACTGACATCCCATAATTTTGGTGGAAGCTAGAAAGAAATATTTAAAAGGGTTGTAGTGCAAAACTATCCACTGCACCAGAGAAGGAAAACAGGTGTAGCACTCAACATATGCAATGAATTAAATATATTATTGCTCAGAAGTGATTTAGAGACATCATATGACATCTCCAAATTTTGGTTGGATTTTTAGATAAATATATCAAATGGTTGTAGTACAAAAAGAGCTCCAAAACTCAAAACAAGTCATTTAATGAATAAAGCTCAGGGTGAAATAATTTTATAAATAAATCTCCTGATTGAGATATGTTTTTAATGAGACGGCATATAAGTCCAATATGTTTTGGAAGGATCCACTTGGGAAAAGCTCCTTAATATTAAAAGAAAAGTTTTGAAATCAACAGAGATATTCTTGCAGGCAAAATTTTTAAACTCTTGGCAAAATTTTAATATCTAAAACCTGGTTAAATTTTTGGGGTGTTACACACACCCCCTCTGCTTCACCGATGAAGTAATGGAACATGCATTCCCAATAGGGTTTAAACCCGTAAATATTGAATCATACGATGGAACAACAGATCCCGCGGTATGGATCGAGGACTTCCTTCTTCATATACATATGGCCCGCGGCGATGACCTCCATGCCATCAAATATCTCCCGCTAAAACTCAAGGGACCAGCCTGGCACTGGTTGAACAGGCTGCCCGAAAACAGTATTGGCAGTTGGGAGAACCTGGAAGGTGCATTCCTCGACAACTTCCAGGGCACTTATGTCTGACCTCCGGATGCCAATGACCTAAGTCATATAATCCAACAGCCCGGAGAGTCAGCCAGGAAATTCTGGACTCGGTTCTTAACTAAAAAGAACCAAATCATCAACTGTCCGGATGCTAAAGCCCTAGCGGCCTTTAAGCATAACATCCGCGACAAGTGGCTCTTCCGACACATCAGCCAAGAGAAGCCAAAGTCCATGGAAGCCCTCACGACGCTCATGACTCAATTTTGTGTGGGCGAGGATAGCTGGCTAGCTCGTAGCAACAACACCTCAAGTAAACCCGGCACTTCCGAAGCCAGAGATAGCAACGGCAAGCCCCGACGCAACAGAAAAAGCATCGAAATAATGGCGATAATGCCGAAGACAAGACCGTCAATGCCAGATTCAGTGGATCCAAGTCCGGTCAGCAGAAAAAGTCATTTAAACGAAACAATCCAGGCCCGTCCAATCTGGACCGCATACTTGATCGTCCATGTCAAATCCACGGCAGCCCCGAGAAAACAACCAATCACACCAACAGAGAATGTTGGGTCTTTAAACAGGCCGGCAAGTTAAATGTTGAAAACAAGGAAAAGGGACCGCCAAGTGATGATGACGAGGAACCCCGGCCACCGAACACTGGGGGTCAGAAGAAGTTTCCTCCCCAAGTAAAAATGGTGAATATGATATATGCTACCCATATCCCCAAAAGGGAGCGGAAGCGCGCACTAAGGGACGTCTACGCGATGGAGCCAGTTGCCCCAAAATACAACCCATGGTCCTCTTATTCGATAACCTTTGATCAAAGGGATCATCCGACCAGTATCCGCCACGGCGGTTCAGCCGCACTGGTGCTTGACCCTATTATTGACGGATTTCACCTCACACGCGTCCTAATGGACGGTGGCAGCAACCTGAACCTGCTTTATCAAGATACAACGCGCAAAATGGGTATTGATCCCTCAAGGATCAAACCCACCAAAACCACCTTTAAATGTGTCATACCAGGTGTACAGGCACGCTGCACCAGCTCAATCACACTGGAAGTGGTCTTCGGATCCCCGGATAATTTCCGAAGCGAAGAGCTACTCTTCGACATCGTCTCCTTTTGTAGTGGTTATCATGCACTCCTCGGATGAACTGCATTTTCCCGTTTCAATGTGGTGCCGCACTACGCCTACTTCAAGCTCAAGATGCCCGGACCTCGCGGTGTTATAACAGTCAATGGGAATATGGAGCGCTCCCTCCACACCGAGGAGCACACCGCGGCCCTTGTAGCAGAAGTACAGAACAACCTCCTTAGGCAAAACCACAATTCAGCAGTAAAGCCCCCGGACATCGTTAAGCGGATCCACACTAATCTGCAACAGGACCATCCGGCTCGTCCAGAGCTCAGCTAGCAATATGGCCTTTGCCCCGGCCCCAATAAAGCGGCAAAATTCGTGTCGCGCGTGCACAAATACGCACTTAAAATACCTTGGGCATGGACGGAGACACAGTTAGACTATGGCTCACGATGCGGCTCAACCACTCCTGATCCACATACCCTCACTTCTTCTCTCCCTTTCAGGTTATTTCACCTCTCAAGGCCTTTTCTGATAAACCTGCTCATCGGACCCGTAGCGGGATGGATATGCTAAGAAAGCTAGGGGCTCGGACGTACAAGGGAATACCCAGGTGGTCTTTGCTAACAATCGTCATACCTGTTTTTAATACCCACACGCAGCTCGCTCTTGGCCGTGGCATGTTAAATAGCCTTATTTTCTCATTGCGCTGCCTTGTACAAATACGCCTTGACGTATCAATCACCTTACAATGAAAAATAATCTACAGCGTTTGCCCATTGCTTAAATTTTCTCTTGTCCATTTATTTTCAATTGCACCAGTACATTCTGGTACGCTTTAATTCGCCAGGGGCTTCATTGTACCCCATAACACGGCAAGAAAGTCCGAACACTTTTACAGTATAGTTCGGCACCCCGAACTTATAGCATTATATGCATCGACTCCGAATCATGTCTTTCATCAATAGTTAGGTTGCCTGGCTCCTGTGCTTGCTACCCTACGTTCCGCTATATCGGCTAGGGTAGTAAAGGGAGAACTACTGCGATTGTGTCCCGGTTCTTCCGGATGAGCACCTCAGTACAAAGCCAAAAGCTGACTGCCATGATGCGGCGAGAGTTGGTCAGCTGTTCGAGAGGTCTTCAAATCGTTAGAGATTTTCTCCGCTTTATGCAAGGAATTGGTTTTCATCAGATTAGGCATGTATAACACCCCAACTTCGGCCTTCCAAACATCAAGGGCAACGCCGAAATATAAAATTATAGAACTCCTATGGCTAAGTGAGGGTGATAAAGCCGTATAGTCCGATTGCCTTGTTCGTTGTGCTAAACACCTCCTTAAAGGACCAAACATTTGGATAAAGAGTGTTTAGATTTATCCCAAACACCCCTGTACTAGCTACGTGGGGGCAGAAGCTGACGACTGGCCAACTCTCAGATTTTATAAACGGCCGCACAGGAGGTAAAATTTTAAATAACAAGCATTACATTACACAAAGACCTTGTTCAATATTACAGGACAGGATAAAATAATGCTTTCAAGGGAAAATGATATCCTTAGAACATTGCTCCGCCACAAGGCGGGATCCATTCATGATACTGTCATAGTACATCTCGGGCCTGCGATGCTCCTTGCCCTCTGGCGGACCCTCAGTCATCAACTTTGTGGCATCCATCTTCGCCCAGTGTGTTTTGGCGCGGGCAAAAACCATCCGCGCACCTTCAATGCAGACCGACCGCTTGATAGCATCAAGCCGAGGGAAGGCAGCGACCAGCCGCTTCATGAGTCCAAAGTAGCTACTAGGCACGGGCTCGGCAGGCCATAGCCGGACTATTATGTCCTTCATGGCCAGTTCGGCCACCTTGTGCAGCTCAACCAACCGCTTTAGCTGGTCGCTAAGGAGCGACGGATGTTCTGATCCATGGTATTGGGACCAGAACAGCTTCTCCGTAGAGCTCCCTTCTTTGGCTCGAAAGAACTCTACAACATCTGATATACTGCGCGGCAGATCCGCAAATGCTCCTGGAAAAATCCAAATTCGGGCAAGTAAAAGGAACGTTTCTTTCGTACACTTGCTTTTGCATAATAAAAGCCTTACCCGTCGCGATATGCTGGGCTGCCTGGATTTCCCTGAGGGCGCAATGGGCTTCGGCCTGGGAATCTTGCGCGCTCCGGCGGGCCTTGGCATGTTTGGACTCTTGAGTCTTCAAATCACGCTCCAAGGACTCGTACTTTTTGACGGCATCTTGGAGCTCTTGCTGGACCTCGTTAACCCTGGCCTCCTGCTTCTTGCGCACGGCGCGTTCCTTAGTCGCTTTGTCCTTTGCCTCGGCCAACACCTTCTTGAGGGCCGCTACTTCGGTCGTGGCCCCTAATAAAGTTCATGACACTTTAGTTCGTACAAACTTTTCATCTTTCCTAAATATAAAGCACAATTTAGTACATACCTTGGCTGTCCTCCAGTTGCTTCTTCACGAGGCCGAGTTCTTCCTCGGCCCGCTCCAGATTCTGTGTCAAGCCGAAGACCTCCGCAGTATGAGCGGCAGCGGCTAGCAGCGACGCCTGCTTATTCACACAGACATTTTATGTTAGACTCTTGCGAAAAACATTTTGATCCTCTGTTTGGTTCTTCTTTCCAAACACTGAATGAATCATCAGGGGCACTGTCTACAAGGTGATATTCTTTTACAACTATATTACTCACCTCAAAGCCTGTTAAAAGGCTAATGTAGGTTTCGGTTAATCCGCTTTTAGCGGATTGGACTTTCTCAATCACCGTACTCATAAGAGTACGGTATTCTTCCATAATGGAAGCACCTTGTAGCGCTTCCTGCAATCTGTCCAGTGCCTCTGGATGGATAGAGGTCACCGGCGGAGGCGGCTTGCCCTCCTTGTTCAGGAGAGGCTGCCTGCACGAATCCGGAGCCTCTTGGATCTCCGGAGCTGTATCCGGCTGAGGGCCGAACTGGACTCGGCCCTCATTGATGGAGTCTGTAGGGGTCTTGCCCCCCATGTGCCCGGCAACTAGACTTCTTTCCTCTGGCGTCACCGGAACGGCATCCCCTTCGCCCGATATCGTTTGGGGCAACACCTCGATGTTGTCCGCGGCCTTATGGCAGGTGGTCGTTTGAAGGGAATCGTTGTTCATCACCGACGGATCCAACGACCCCTTCGAAGAGGAGGAGAGCTCGATGTCGGATTGGGTCGGACTGCAGATACATGGTCTAACGCATTAAAAAACTATAAAGTGGAAAAACTAGAAATATTACCACGTCCGGATACTTACAATTTGGCAAGGGGCTTGACCATGGGCCCCCACTCCCCGCTGTTGTTGGTGGCTGCTGCAGAGTAGTCCGGAAGGGAGATTTTCCCTTTCTTGGGGGGCATCGGCCTCCCCATGTGTGGAGGCCTTCCTCTTCTTCTTCTCCCTAGTGGGAGGGGAACGGGTCTCCTCCTTCTCCTCCTCGTCGCCTTCAGCGAAGGAGTGTGTCTCGGCCTCTTCGGACATCACGTCCGAAGCGCCGTTGTGGCGGAGACCACCTGTTGGGGATATAACTACTAATTTTAAACCGCCCAGGAGGGGCCAGATTACACTCACAAGGAGTCCTGCATAAGAGCCCATGAAGATGAAGGATATGTCGCTTTAACTATGGAAGCCTAGAGGCCCAGAGCCTAATGGCGGATTTGGGCCCATAGTAGTAAACCTCCATAGATGTATAACTTGTATTGTAAGTTGGGGAAAGAAAGAAACTGAGCCGGACACTTGTATGAGCCGGCCTCGGGATTCTGTAGACCAGCCGGGCGTCAAGCTATGTATATAAAGGGACGACCCGACGGCGGTTCAGGGACAAGAGACAACAGCTCGAGAGACAGGTAAAGCGGATTCGCTCCTTGCTCATCGAGATCAATCAATCCCACAACAAATGGATCGTAGGATTTTACGTTCACCACAAGGCGCCGAACCAGTATAAACTTCCCGTGTCCTTTGTTCCGGTTTAACCCCTTTTACCTAATCTTGTTGCGATGGCTCCACCACTAAGTCCTTCAGCTAGGACATCTGATGTGTTAATTCCACGACAGTTGGCGCCCACCATGGGGCAATCGCACGATGGTTTCGAGTTCTTAAAGGGAAACTTTGAAGGACTAAGGGATACGCGGTTGGCCGGATGACCAAGAGTCGTCGCGGCAAGCTCTACATCGACGACGGAGGATGGGGCCCTGAGGCCGGCTCAATTGAGTACGGGTACCGGGTCCCCTTTGGCGGAATTCATGTTTTTGTCGGCAAGATCGGCGAACAGGGCCCTGAGCCGGACATCTTCACCGACCTTGTCAAGATGGCTCAGCGTGCGAGCCCTGCCCAGGTTCAGCCTGCCATGAAGCGTGCGTTCATAGGATTCATCGATGGTGCCGGATCTGAACCGGTGTCCGACAGTGAGACGGCCATCTACTCAGATGGCGAATCATGTACTGGCGAAACTGAGTCGCAGTACCAATTGCAAGATAGCCGGATTGGGGGTTGTTCCGATGGCGACAGTATTCCGGACCCCTTTGAACCGCCGAACCGGGTTGCAATCTTCATGGCCGGTACACAGCCCACTTTGCAGTCTTCATCTATAGCAGCAATGATTTCCGAATCGGCAGCCGGGGCAGGAGGCCCTGCGCGCCGTCCGGCTCAAGTTCTTTCCGGTTTGTTGGATGCGTTGACGACATTGTTGACCACGACAGTCACCCCGGAGACCCAGGATAAGCATAATGCAGAGGTTACAAAGCAAAGGGACCAGATAACTCAGGCCAAGGAGGACTTGGTGGCTGAGGAAGCCAGGATGACTGAAGAACGGCCGCCTTAGATGCTCAGTCACAGCAGATCCAGGCGCAGAATTACCGGCTTATGTTGGATCAGAACGCGTCAAATGAAGTATTGCGAAGGAAGTACCGGTCTCGTCTGCCACCGGTTTACGAAGGAATGAATCTCTTCAATACGCCGGGAGCCGGGCCAACTAATCCGGATGCAGTAAACTGGACCGAGGCACCCGGGACTGGAGCTCCAGGTCAGCCACGGGTGATGGACCCGCCTCGATAGACAGACAACCCGCCGCAATACGTACCAACGCCGCCAGGCCACTTCTCTAGCCTTTTGGATAACATGATTGCTGCAGCGTCGCGTTTGGCAGCTATTCTGATGGAGGGTGACTCGCTGGCGGTGGTTGAGACGCGATGGGCCAGGGATCTTCTTCAAACCGCTGTTGTGTAGCAACAGGCTTATTCCTACAGCCGAGATATAATACATTCAACCCACCGTCCGAGCAAGAGTTACAGCAGACACATGGACGAACCGGCTGTGTCAAGCAGTGCGCGGCATCGTGATGCCCCTCAAGGGCCTAATCCGGCGTGCGGTGGTATGAATGCTCAGGATGTGGTGAATAACGGCAGAGCGCGACGGGAGGCAGAGTTAGCAGCACAGTTAGCAGCACAGTATGCGAATCAACCCGCTCCGGTTCAACCAGCACCATCAGTTGAATGTGGATTGGCTTTTAGCTCTTGGGGGGTGCCGTGCCTCACCCCATCTCTGCGCAATGTGCGGCTACCCAAGGATTTCAAGGGTCCGCATAAAGTGCCTAATTATACCGCCGATCAACCCCCTGAGGCGTGGATTGAAAGTTATGAGATGGCAATGGAGATGCTGGATGTGGATGAAGCGACGTGTGCAAAGTACTTCACCATGATGTTGGAAGGAACAGCTTGCACTTGGTTAAAAAGCCTGCCCGCTAACTCCATCGGTTCATGGGAGGAGTTGAAAGCCCGGTTTATAGCAAACTTCAAAGATACATGCAAGCAACCTATGTCAATTGTGGATCTGGCCGCTTGTGTCCAAGCGGAAAATGAATCAACCACTCATTGGGTCTGCCGGGTTTCAGAAATTCTGCATTCATCGGACCGTATCATGGTTGATTCGACAATCTTAACATTAGAGGGTAATTGCCGGTTTAAGTCGCTGAAGATGAAATTGGGACGGCTCAAACGCCACTGCAATGACATGGGAACACTTATGGCAACCTTGGTTAAGTATGCTGATTCTGATAATACCAAAGATCCCGATTCTGACGAAGAGAAGTCGGAGAAGGGAAAGAAGAACGATGGTACAAAGGGACAGCAACATAACCAGGCGGGCCATGGGAACAACGGTAAGCATAAAGCGGACTGTCAGTGTCAAAACCGGTGGATCTCGGGTAGGGGGTCCCAAACTGTGTGTCTAGGCGGATGGTAATAGGAGACAAGGGACACGATGTTTTACCCAGGTTCGGGCCCTCTTGATGGAGGTAAAACCCTACGTCCTACTTGATTAATATTGATGATGTGTGTTACAAGAGTGGATCTACCACGAGATCAAGGAGGCTAAACCCTAGAAGCTAGCCTATGGTATGATTGTTGTAATGGAGGTTATGTCCTACGGACTAAAGCCCTCTGATTTATATAGACACCGGAGAGGGCTAGGGTTACACAGAGTCGGTTACAATGGTAGGAGATCTACATATCCGTATTGCCAAGCTTGCCTTCCACGCCAAGGAAAGTCCCATCCGGACACGGGACGGAGTCTTCAATCTTGTATCTTCATAGTCTTGGAGTCCGGCGGACGATGATAGTCCGGCTGTCCGGACACCCCCTAGTCCAGGACTCCCTCAGTAGCCCCTGAACCTGGCTTCAATGACAATGAGTCCGGGGCGCATAATGTTCGGCATTGCAAGGCGGGTTCCTCCTTTGAATAATCCAGAGAAGATTGTGAACACCAGGATAGTGTCCGGCTCTGCAAAATAAATTCCACATTCCACCGTAGAGAGAATAATATATACACAAGTTCAATCTGCTGACTTTTTTGTGGCATGACGTCACACCACTACCAAGCCTTTACTTGAATCGTTTTTTATTATAACACCTCAGCGCGTTTAGCGAAGTGGTTTCCTTGGCACGTCTTGTCGAAGCAGAGATCGTGTTCCCCTTATTCTGGGATTCTCATCAATACGGACGTGGGTAACCCAACCGCGCCATTGATGGTGGCGCTTGGGAGATAAGAGAGTTTTACCAGGCTAGGGGGGACACATAGTCTTCGTCCGCCTATATATAAGGGATAAGGATTCACCTTCTCACCTACGCCTTCTTCCTCCTTTGCTTATCCATCTCCGCGCACTCGAGCTCCAGCGCCCAAGTTCGCACATCTCGCCCTGACCTTCTCCGACCATGTCCGGAGCGGGAGGTAAATGGTTGGCCTCCACCGTTAAGGAGGAGCACATCACAAAGCTGCGCAGCGCCGGATACCTTTCCGGCGACGTCGCGCACCGGCTGCCCGACGAGGGGCAGCTCATCCCCACCCCCGGGCCCCATGAGAGGGTCGTTTTCCTCCCCCACTTCCTCCGCGGACTGGGCTTTCCACTTCACCCCTTCGTCCGGGGGCTCATGTTCTACTACGGCCTGGATTTCCATGATCTGGCGCCGAACTTCATCCTCAACATCTCGGTGTTTATCGTCGTGTGCGAGGCCTTCCTCTGCATCCAGTCCCACTTCGGCTTGTGGCTCAAGACCTTCAATGTCAAGCCAAAGGTAGTGAAGGGCACTCAAGCGGAGTGCGGAGGCGCCATGTTGGGCAAGATGCCCAACGTCCTTTCGTTCGAAGGGGCCTTCGTGGAATCCGTCAAGGGGTGGCAATCGGGGTGGTTCTACATCACCGAGCCGCGCGACCCTACGTGGGCGACGGCCCCCGAGTTCAGATCTGGTATCCCCACGCAACTCACCTCCTGGAAAGAGAAGGGCTTGCTGTGGGGCAATTCGAAGGAGCTGACGGGACTCCAAGCCTATATCCAGAAGTTGGTGAACAAGAAGCTCAGGCTGGTTAACGTGGTCCCAGTCATGATCGTCCGCCGGATTCTCCCATGCCAAGAACGGGCATTCAATCTGTGGGAGTTCGATCCGGAACAGCACCAGGCGCTGAGCGGGCTCTTCGACACAACGTACGAAGGCGCCTGGAGGGTGCTGTTTAAGGGCGTCGAAGCCCCCACGTCCGTGACGGAAGATCGCGGATTCCACTCGCAGCGTCCAGCTGACGAGGTAAGTGATTCTACCCCCTTACGGGACACTTGTTGTTAATAATTTGACCCTAAGCAGGGTTTTAATCTCCCTTCTCCTTTGACAGGAATGGATGAAGAAGGCCGAGCAGCTCGTCTGCCTGGCTTCCATGCCAGAAGACCCAGTGGACGCCCGTCTGGCGGGGCTGTTGGTTCCGGCACCGCACGTGGTGCCGGAGAAGAAGGCCAAGAAGGTGGCCACGGGTACTCGAAAGAGTTCCCGTTTTCAGGTGTCCGACGACTCCGAGGCGGATTCCTCTCCCGAGGATGAGGAGGAGGAAGAAGACCCTCTCCCAAAAGAGGGAGAGAGAAAGAGGAAGGCCTCCCCAACAGGGGAGGCCGAAGGGTCCAAGAGGGGAAGAACTATTCCTCCGGACAGTTACGCCAACACCAATGTTGGCGATGAAGAGTGGCCCTCGAGGGCCAGGCCTCAGGCGAGATCGTAAGTATCCGGAACCCTGAATGATCTGCAATTTCTTTTTGTCACATAGTGTCCTTCTAACGCCGCATACTGTCTGTAGTCCGGCCGACGATGATCTCCCTGCTTCGTCGAGCGGGTCGCTGGCTGCATCGGACATGGAATCAGTTCCGACTGCTTCCACTCCTCGCGCCGCTGAAAACGCCGAGGTGGGATCCCGGGAAGGGACCCATCAGGAGGAGGCTCCGGAGGCGTCGCAAGGCAGCCTCCCAGACTTTGCGCTGGACTCTACGCCGGAACCCGTAGTGGTTCCAGAGTCCGGCAGGCGGCCCCTTCGCAAGAAGGGCAAGACCGTGACACCGGCGGCCCCTGTCCAACCAGAGGCGCCGGACAACTTGTTGGAGGCGCTCAAAGGTGCTTCCATCAAGGAAGAACACCGCACTATTATGAGTGCGGTGATTCAGAAGGATCAGCTCGCCAAGAGCGGGCTGACCGAAGCCTGCAGCAGCCTTCTAACAGGCTTTGAGGTAAGAAGTTAAAATTATGTAATGTAATACCGCATAGACAGTAGCCCCTGATGCTCAGTTCGGCGTTCGGAAAGAAAAGCCGGACTAAGGATCTAAAAAGATATACGCAGGGTTGCTTAAAAAAATATGTCAATGTGGGTTTGCAGGCTGCGCTGCTGACCTCTGCCGCACTGACTGCAGAGGTCGGTGCATTGAAGCAGGATCTCGAGCGCTCCGAGCAAGAGCTCGGCCATGCCAAGAAGCAGCTCGAGGACAAAGAAGGTGAGTAACACCACTTTAAAGATTTACCTCACAGAAAAGTATTTAGGTTGCAATAAAAATGAAAAGGATAACGTGGGTACTGCAGGGGCCACTAATGAGGTGGCAACCCTGAAGGATGCTGTGTCCGCGGCTGAACGTAATGCGGCCGTGGAACGGGCAGAGTGAGAAAAGCAGGAGGCGCGGGTGGCGGAAGTGCGGCAAGAGCTTCAGACTCTCATGGAGAAGTATGAGAGTTTGGAGCACGACTCAAAGACTCGAGAGTCCGAGCTCGCCTTGGCTCTCGAAAGTGCCAAGTCCGCCAAGGCCGAGGCCCATAAGGCCCTTCAGGAGGATGAAGATGTGAAGAAGATAGCGGCGGGTAAGGCATTTTTCATGCAAAGCAAGCATGTTAATGTAAACTACCTGACACTTACCCGCATTCGGAGCTCTCGACGGGCGTTTGCAGATCTGTCGCGCAGTGTATCTGATGCCGCCGCATTCTACCGTGGCCAGGAGGGGAGCTCGAGGAGAAGGTCTTCTGGTCTCAGTATGCTGAGGCCGGCCATCCGGTGCCCCCTAGCGACCAGCTGAAACAGCTGGTCGAGCTCCACAAGGCGGCTGAGGAGGCTATGAAGGGCCTCATAGTCCGGCTGTGGCCTGGACAGGCCATGCCTGGGAGCTATTTCGGCCTCGTGCGGCGGCTGGTGGATGCGTGCCCCTAGGTGGAGGTCATCAAGCGCTCCGCCTGTATTGAAGGTGCTCGTCGGGCCCTTGCCCGCACAAAGGTGCACTGGGGCAGGCTGGATGCGGAGAAGCTTCTTACTGACCCACCGCCAGCGGGCAAGGAGTATCGTACGCTCAAAATGTACTATAAGACTGTCCTGAAGGGTGCCCGCAATATTGCAGATGAGTGCCCCAGAGATGTAATTTTTGAGTAAACTCGCTATGTATTATCCTGTGCGCTGAAAACTTTGTTCATATGCGCTAAGCAACACTCGTTTAATTTAAAATATCACCTTCTGTGCGGCCGTTTATAAGATCTGAGAGATGGCAAGTCGTTGGCTTCAGCCCCCAAGCCGCGAGTGCTGGGGTGTTCGGGATAAACTTGAGCACTCTTGTTCCCATTTTTGGGTCCATCGAGGGAGGCACTCAACACAACGATCAAGGCAACCGGACTTATAATGCTTGAACACTCTCACTTAGCCATAGAATTCTATAATTTTAAATTTCGGCGAAGCCCCCAGTATTCGGAAGACCGAATTCGGGGCGCTATCCACGCCTTCGTCGGACATTATCCGGTACTTCGCTCGAAGCGGCATAAGTCCTTAAGGACCCGAAAAGACCTCTCGAACAGCGACCGGTCTCTCGCCTTATCATGCCAGTCAGTTTTAGCTTTCTCCACTGAGGCGCTCGCCCAGCTCAACCAGGACGCAATCGCAGTGGTTCTCCCAGTGCCACCTTAGCCGACAGAACGGAACATAAGGCACCAAAACGTGGGAGCCGGGCAAACCCAACTATTGACCCAAGACATGATTCGGAGCCGATTCATATAATGCTATATGTTTGGGGTGCCGCACTTGTGAAAGTGTTCGGACTTATCACACCATAATGCGGGGAATGTAAGCCCCTGGTGTATTCGGCCGTACCAAAATATATGGGTGCAAGATGTCATTAATGAACGTATGTTTAAGGTAATGCAATAACAGGCAAAAGATGCTACATTATTTATTCAAGGAGTTCTGCTATGAGTGCGGAAGGATACAAATAGTGCGGTAAGCAAGGGATTGGACTAAATAAACATGTCCCCCTCCAGGGGTGGGCAGCAGACTAGTGTATATAATCGAATTTAATGCTCGTAATGGAGACCACCTGAGTGTTCGTCGCAGCCTTCTTCCCTCCCTGGCTGTTGCATCGTGAGTTCAGCGGGTTCGCCGCTAGACAGAACCTCTGGTGAACGGAGTCCTGTGTATACAAAAAAAGGAAAATAAAATAAAAAAAGGTGACACACTTGTGAGCCCCTGGTGTGGTCGAGCTGCACTCTGGGGCTATTGTGGTCGTGCCCCTCCCCCAGGCCCATGGTATCTCCAGAGCATAATGATGTATGCGGAGGGTTGGTTTTGCAATCATGCGAGGGCTAGGGTCGGGGCCGCATTGCTACGCGTGCTCGGATCGTGCCAGGTGGTCTTGGTTGATGTTGCTCCGGGCGCGTTTGGCCGTATCCGGCCGTTTAACGGCCGGACTCGAAAATTGCCTTAAAAGGCTGCTCTGTACTTCTGCCGCGAGAGCCGCTGTATGTTCCTCCGTTCGGAGGGAGCGTTCCGTATTTCCGTTGACCGTGATGACTCCACGAGGGCCTGGCATCTTGAGCTTGAGGTATGCATAATGCGGCACCGCGTTGAACATTGCAAACGCGGTTCGTCCGAGCAGAGCGTGATAGCCGCTGCGGAACGGGACTATGTCGAAGATTAACTCCTCGCTCCGGAAATTGTCCGGGGATCCGAAGACCACTTCCAGTGTGATTGAGCCTATACAATTGGCTTCAACACCTGGTATGACGCCTTTAAAGGTCGTCTTTGTAGGTTTAATCCTTCAGGGGTCTATGCCCATCTTGCGCACTGTATCCTGATAAAGCAGGTTCAGGCTACTGCCGTCGTCCATCAGGACTCTCGTGAGGTGAAATCCATCGACGAGTGGGTCTAAAACCAATGCGGCGAATCCGCCATGGCGGATACTGGTCGGATGGTCTCTTTGATCAAAAGTGATCGGGCAAGAGGACCATGGATTGAACTTAGGGGCGACTGGCTCCATCGCATATACGTCCCTTAGTGCACGCTTCTGCTCCCTCTTGGGTATATGGGTTGCGTATATCATGTTCACCGTCCGCACTTGTGGGGGGAAGCCCTTCTGTCCTCTACTGTTCGGCGGCCGGGTTTCTTCCTCGTCATCGCTATGCAGCCCCTTGTCATTGTTTTTGGCAATTAACTTGCCTGCCTGCTTGAATACCCAATAGTCTCTGTTGGTGTGGTTAGCTGGCTTTTCGGGGGTGCCATGTATCTAGCATAAGCGGTCGAGGATTCGGTCTAAATTGGACGGACCCGGAGTGGTTCTTTTGAATGGCTTCTTTCGCTTACCGGGTTTGGAGCCTTGGAATCCGGCGTTGACCGCCGTATCCTCCTTGTCGTCGCCGTTAATATGGCGTTTATTTTTACTTCGACGCGACCTGCCATTGTGGTCCTTAGTATCCGGACTGCCAGAATTTTTACTGAGGTTGTTGCTGCGAGCTAGCCAGCTATCCTCTCCCGCACAAAAGCGGATCATTAATGATGTGAGGGCTGCCATGGATTTCGGCTTTTCCTGTCCTAGGTGCCGGGCTAGCCACTCGTCGCGGATGTTATGTTTGAAGGCTGCGAGGGCCTCTGCATCCGGACAGTCGATGATTTGGTTTTTCTTTGTCAAGAACCGTGTCCAGAACTGTCTGGCCGATTCGTCTGGCTGCTGAATTATGTGGCTTAGGTCACCGGCGTCTGGTGGTCACACATATTTGATGGCGTGGAGATCATCGCCGCGGGCCATATGGATGTGAAGGAGATAATCTTCAATCCAAACCGCGGGGTCTTTTGTGCCATCGTAGGATTCAATGTTTACGGGTTTAAACCCTTCAGGGATTTGATGATCCATTACTTCATCAGTGAAGCATAGCGGGTGTGCGACGCCTCTGTATTGAGCAATATCACGACGTAGCTCAAGTGAGCGTTGTCTGCTATGTTCAGCCCGGCCGGAGTTATTGTATCCGGCGCGACGGTATTCATCGTGGGTCGTGGGGCGCCCACGTGATCCGTAGATGGATCTGGATTGCCTTGCTTTGTCCTCCAATATATCTCGCAAGTCCGGCGCGTTCCCTCTTGGCTTCGTACTCTTGGAGCGATGCCAGGGTACGGTCTTGGTGGAGGGCCTGGATGCCTCTCTGTCGCGACCACGGGGTGGTCGGTCGGCCGTATTGTGCGCTGGTGATGAAGGTATGTATGCTTCCTCCTCTAATCGAGGGAGCAACTTGCGTTTTGGGTAGCTCTTGGAGGGGCGTTCGAGTTCATACTCTTCGACCGCGAGGACCTCGGTCCATCGATCGGCCAGCAGGTCTTAATCAGCTTGAAGCTGCTGCTGCTTTTTCTTTAGGCTATTTGCCGTGGCCATTAGCCTGCGTTTGAAACGCTCTTGTTCGACGGGATCCTCAGGCATGATGAATTCGTTGTCGCCGAGGCTTGCTTCATCTCTGGAGGGAGGCATGTAATTATCATTCTCGACCTCTTCGTCTGCTACTCTCGCGAGGGCTTGCTTCTGCATCCTCCTGCGCTGAATCTTGCTGGAGGGGATTTTCTTCGGCACTGTCTGGAGTGTTATTATCTCCTGTGCCAGAATCTCCATTCTTGCTGTGGCGGGATTTAGAGCGGCGCCGCTGACGCCGGCGCTTGGGCTGTTTCTTTAAGGAATCTGCCTCCGCTGCTTCTTCGCCGTCCCCATCTTTTGGGGTGTCCACCATGTATATGTCATATGACGAGGTGGTCTTCTAGTGCCCTGTAGGCGCTGGTTCCTGTTCGTCTCCGGCATCGTCGTCCATACCGTCGATGTCTTCGGAGTCGTAGTCTAGCATGTCGGTTAGATCATCGACAGTGGCTACAAAGTGGGTGGTGGGTGGGCTCTGAATTTCTTCGTCGTCCGTATCCCAACCATCCTGGCCATAGTCCGGCCAGGTCTCTCCGGATAGCGAGAGATGCTTTAGCGAATTTAGGATGTCGCCAAAAGGCGAGTGCTGAAAGATGTCCGCCGCGGTGAACTCCATGATCGGCGCCCAATCGGATTCGATTGGCAGAGGCACCGGAGGTTCGGAGTCCGGCAGGGAGTCCGGCACCTCGGAGTCACGAGCTTTATGGGGGACAAGGTCAGAGTTTGGCTCCATCGCCGCGGAAGTTGCAGCCCCCGAGGCGGTGTCCAGCCACCGATCCTCAATCTGGGCGATCGGCTCCGGACTGAAGGCCGGAGCGGATTCGTGTGCGGCCACCAAGGTACTGTCCGGCGGCAGAGCTAAATCTTGCCCATCATGACAGCGCGGCATGCTCGGCTGTGGCTCGAGTCCGTCGAAGATCAAGTCCCCGCGGATGTCGGCCGTGAAATTTAGGCTTCCGAACCTGACCTGATGGCCAGGGGCGTAGCTTTTGATCTGCTCCAGATGGCCAAGTGAGTTGGCCCGCAGTGCGAAGCCGCCAAATATGAAGATATGTCCGGGGAGAAAAGTCTCACCCTGGACGGCGTTGCTGATTGAAGAAGCCATCGAGCCTATCGGTGACGACACAGAGGAACTCTCAATGAAAGCACCAATGTCGGTGTCAAAACTGGCGGATCTCGGGTAGGGGGTCCAGAACTGTGCGTCTAGGCGAATGGTAACAGGAGACAAGGGACACGATGTTTTACCCTGGTTCGGGCCCTCTTGATGGAAGTAAAACCCTACGTCCTGCTTGATTAATATTGATGATCTGTGTTACAAGAGTGGATCTACCACGAGATCAAGGAGGCTAAACCCTAGAAGCTAGCCTATGGTATGATTGTTGTAATGGAGGTTATGTCCTACGGACTAAAGCCCTCCGGTTTATATAGACACCGGAGAGGGCTAGGGTTACACAGAGTCGGTTACAATGGTAGGAGATCTACATATCCGTATTGCCAAGCTTGCCTTCCACGCCAAGGAAAGTCCCATCCGGACACGGGACGGAGTCTTCAATCTTGTATCTTCGTAGTCTTGGAGTCCGGTGGACGATGATAGTCCGGCTGTCCGAACACCCCCTAGTCCAGGACTCCCTCACGGACAATTCGGATTTTGTGGCTAACACCAATGCGCAGGGCAATGCGTGGCATCGTAAGGGTAAACCGCCCCAGCACGGTGGAGGCATGAATTTGGAGCGCCTGTTAAACCAGCCCTGTCCAAAGCACGGGACATAGGAGGTTCCAGCCATGCACCTCTGGAAGGCTTGCTTCATTATGAAGGAATTCAAAAACTCTGATCTCTTCCGGTATGATTAGGGTCCGACTGGCGGTTCATGTCCAGGGTCTCACAGGCCGGGTTACGGCGGTGGAAGTTCAAACTCAGGATTTCAGAATAATTAGGGCAACCAGAACAACCAAGGTGGTCACAATCAGCAGAGTAATCAGGGGAATCAGCAGCAATCGGGTTACCAGAGCAACCCGAAGTAGTTAAATGGTGGACAGTATCATGTCTTCACCACCAGTCTATGCAAACGCGATCAGAAGCTCCATAAAAGGGCAGTAAACTCTGTTGAACCGGCAGTGCCCCGTTATCTATGCTGGTTTGAACAGCCTATTGTTTGGAGTCGGGAGGATCATCCGCCCCGGGTTGATAATCCTGGCCATCTAGCTTTGGTGGTCACACCGCAGGTTGGAGGTTATAAGTTCACCAAAGTGCTCATGGATGGATGGAGCAGTATGAATATCTTGTATTATGAAACCGTCCGGCGTATCGGGTTAACAGATAAGAATCTTAAACTGTCAAACACCGTTTTTCATGGTGTGGTACCTGGCAAATCAGCTTACCCGGTCGGTAAGATAGCTCTGGAGGTGGTTTTTGGAGACGAACATGATTCAAGATCCAAGACAATGACCTTTGAAGTGGTTAAAATTAGAAGTCCGTGCCATGCCCTGTTTGGACGGCCGGTTTATGCTAAATTCATGGCAAGGCCACGTTATGTTTATCTGCAGAGATGCCGGGTCATAAGGGGACCATCATGGTTCATGGTAGTCGGAAGATTGCTCTGGAGTGCGAGGAAGGTGATGCGGCTTATGCTGAGTCGGTTTGTGCAACGGAGGAGTTGAAGTTCTATAAGGATAATGTTGATCTGGCAAATATGACTTCTCTGAAGAAGCCCACTACAGATCATGATCCAGCGTTGAAGTTTAAATCGGCTAATGAGACTAAATTGGTTGATTTTGTTCCTGGCGATTCATCCAAGCAGTTCAGCATCAGCGTCAACTTGGATCCGAAATAGGAAAGTGTGCTCATCGAGTTCATCCGTGAGAACCGAGACATCTTTGCATGGAAACCGTCTGACATGCCAGGTGTACCGAGGGAACTCACTGAGCACACTCTTAATATTGATCCGAAGTTCAAACCGGTCAAACAGTTTCTTCGTCGTTTTAATGAAGAGAGGCGCAAGGCCATTGGTGAAGAGGTAGCCCGGCTATTGGCAGCAGGGTTTATCATGGAGGTGTTTCACCCTGAGTGGTTGGCTAATCCGGTACTGGTACTTAAGAAAAATGGCACTTGGCGTATGTGTGTGGATTACACAGATTTGAACAAAGCTTGCCCAGCTGATCCCTTTGCCCTCCCTCGTATTGATCAAATCATTGATGCTACGGCGGGTTGTGAGTGTTTGAGTTTCCTGGATGCTTATTCGGGTTACCATCAGATCAAAATGGTAGTTAAGGACCAGGAGAAGACAGCTTTTATAACTCCTTTTGGAGCCTTCTGTTATGTGTCCATGCCTTTTGGGCTCAAGAGTGCTCAGGCAACTTATCAACGGTGTGTGCAGAATTGCCTCCATAATCAGATTGGGCGTAATGTTCATGCTTATGTGGATGATATCGTGGTGAAATCCAGGAAAGCAGAGACACTCTTAGCTGATTTGCAGGAAACTTTTGATAACCCGAGGATTTATAAAATGATGCTCAATCCGGCTAAGTGTGTTTTTGGTGTACCGGCTGGCAAGCTCTTGGGTTTTCTGGTATCCAACAAGGGCATTGAGGTTAATCCGGAAAAGATCAAGGATATCACATCCCTGGCTAAACCAGCGTGTATCAATGATGTTCAAAGACTGGCAGGTCAGATTGCAGCGCTAAGACGGTTTATCAGCCAGTTGGGAGAGAAGGCGATCCTGTTTTATCAGATGATGAAGAAAACAGACAATTTTATTTGGAGTGATGCTGCTGATGCGGCGTTTGAGGATTTGAAGAAGCAGTTGGCCGAGCCGCCCGTCCTTGCTGCCCCCATTGATAAAGAACCATTGTTGTTATATGTGGCTCTTAATGCCCGAGCTGTCAGTGTGGCTATTGTGGTGGAGCGCAAGGAGGCTGGTAAGGAATATCTGGTTCAACGGCCGGTTTACTATATCAGTGAGGTGCTTATCGAGTCCAAACAGAGATACCCCCATTGGCAGAAGCTGGTGTATGGACTGTTTATGGCGAGCCGGAAGCTCAAGCAATACTTTCAGGGCCATCCCATCACTGTGGTCAGTTCTGATCCATTGGGGGACATCATTCAAAACAAGGAGGCAACTAGCCGAGTTGCTAAGTGGGCTATTGAGCTTGGGCCTCACGGATTGAAATACATGCCTCGCACTGCTATCAAGTCCCAAGCACTCGTAGACTTCATCAACGACTGGATGAGGTTACAGGCACTGGAGGATAAACCGGATAACACATACTGTACTATTCACTTTGATGGATCCAGACAATTGGAAGGCTCGGGGGCTGGAGTTGTCCTTACTTCCCCTTGAGGTGACAAATTTTGTTATGTTCTCCGCTTAATGTTTCCCTGTACTAACAATGCAGCTGAGTATGAGGCTTTGCTCCACGGTCTGCGGATGGCTATGGAGATGATCTTACTCTGGGTATGTTGCTTTGGTGACTCCGATTTAGTGGCTCGGCAAGTATCTGGTACGTGGGACACCAAGGACCCACTCATGGCGGCTTATCGGCGAGAGGTGGACGTTATCGCTGGTCATTTCAAAGGTTATCAAGTCGAGCACATTGATCGGCGCAATAATGAAGCGACAGATGCTTTAAGCTGGCTTGGGTCCCAGCGTAAACTGGTGTCACGTAATGTTTTTCTGGATGTGTTGCATAATCCGTCGGTCAAGGTGCCAACCGAGGAGGATCTGGCGATTCCTGATCCGGAGGCTCAACTGGTGGCTGTTCTTCATGCTATCCCTGATTGGACATTGACGTACCTGGCGTACATGAACAGGGGCGAGTTACCAGAAGATGAAGTTTTAGCCAAACAGATAATCTGGCGTTCTAAGTCCATGGCTATTGTCAATTGCGAGTTGCACCACTGCAGTGTCTCAGGGGTGTTTCAGCATTGTGTTTCTTCTGAAGAAGGTTGCGAGATCTTGCGTGAAATCCACGAAGGAGATTGTGGTCATCATGCCAGTTCAAAATACTTGGTGGCTAAGGCTTTCCGGCACGGTTTTTACGTGTTAACACCTCATGCTGATGCAGAAGATCTGGTCCGACGGTGTGATGGCTGTCAGAAGTTTGCACGTCGACCTCATGTTCCGGCCCAGGAGTTGAGGATGATTCCAATTACCTGGCCGTTTGCGACTTGGGGGTTGGATATGGTTGGGCCTTTTAAGAGATCCAAGGATAAGAAAACCCACCTCCAGGTGGCGGTTGATAAATTCACCAAGTGGGTGGAGGCAGAGCCAGTAAGCAAGTGTGATGCGGCCACGGTGTTTCAGTTCATGAAAAAGGTTATCTTCTGGTTTGGTTTTCCACACAGCATTATAATAGATAATGGCACAAATCTCTCCAAGGGAGCTATGGAAGAGTTTTGTCAATGTGAGCACACCCGGCTTGATGTGTCATCGGTAGCCCACCCCCAATCTAATGGTCAAGAGGAGAGAGCTAATCAGGAAATATTAAAGGGTATCAAGCCCCGGCTTATAGTCCCTTTGAAGTGGACGCCGGGTTGTTGGATGGAGGAGTTGCCTTCTGTTCTATGGAGTATTAAAACCACCCCTAATAGGTCTATGGGTTACACGCCCTTCTTCATGGTCTATGGAGCAGAAGGAGTCCTCCCAAGTGATATACGTCATGACTCGCCCCAAGTGGCTGCTTACGTTGAAGAGGATAATGAAAGAGCACGCCAAGATGCTTTGGACCTGTTAGATGAACAACGGGATATTGCAGCAGCCAGCTCGACGGTTTATCAGCAAGACCTGCGGCGTTATCACAGCCACCGGGTTAAAACCAGGACTTTCCTAGAAGGCGACTTGGTGCTCCGGCTTATCCAAGATCAGACTGACATGCATAAGTTATCTCCACCTTGGGAAGGACCCTTTGTGGCTAGCAAGAATTTGAACAATGGGTCATACTACCTCATCGATGTTCGAGAGCACAAAGACTCACGCAAATCAGAGGAAGAGACTCGCCGGCCGTGGAATATAGCTCATCTTCGGCCTTATTACACCTAAGCTATAGGATCCTACTATGTATATATTTTCGACAATGTACATATTATGATCAATAAATAAACCGGCATCCTTGCTACAAGCAGGGCCTCTGCCGTTTCTTCCAATAATTCTTGGTTACAAGGGGACTTCTGCTTATACAGCGATGTCCTATTTGTTCATTAAACGGGCTATCATGCCACAACAAAGCTTGGGAGCTTCACACCCAAGGGGCTAAAGAGAGTTTTGTTGCTAAAGCAGAGCTCAAACATAAGCACCCATTGAGCACAACTCACAAAGTTACTTGGGGGCTCTTTGTGCAAAGCAACAAAGAGTTTGAAAGGACCCTTGTCATAGGCTATCAAGCCACGGCTTGGAAGCCTGGTGTATTCACCTAAAACCCGGGTTAACCTGCCTTCATCAAGTAAGCCACTCCTGTCCAGGTAATCCTGGTATGACGCGCCGAACGTTTGACAAGTCAATCTTATATAGACCATGAACTTGTCAAAGTTAAAACGACGATTGGTTAATTGGAGGCCCATCTTAAAAGGCTTTGTCAAATGGTTTAACTCAGCGGCCTGGAAGCCCATGAAAAGCCTCGAATTTGGGCATGGCAGCCCTTGAAAAGCCTCAACTACAAATTTTTATTTGATTTTGTTTTTGCAAAGTTTTCTCCCCTTTGATAAGGTTTTGAGTCAAACCGGCGTCTCTTGACCCGGCCTGATTATAAGTCATTACATCAACCCGGCATCGCTTTCAACTATCAGTTGTTTAGCACATAATCAATTATGAATCGGTGTTTCTTAGCCCGGTCTGGCATCGACTATAAGTCGCCAGGCTGATCATCTAGTGTTTATCATAACCCGGCATGGTTTATTATGCACCAGTACAACTTGGTGGGAGTTATCAACACTCAAGATTTGGGTTATCACCCTTACTATGCAAGTTGGTAAACCGACGATGTGATTCAATATCACAAGTATGATAGATTTCATGTTTTATTGCTTTACAGCCTTGGTTATAAAAACTCTGGTTCTGTATTGGGTATCATAACCCGTCCGGCTGTAAACCGCCAGGGCACATGTAGGTTTCTCAAATGCAGAAGGCAGGATTTTATGAAAGTACTAAGGCACATGAGCAAGCATAGCAACAATCATGACGGATTACACAATGTCATGTAATAGTGCATGATGGCAGAAGATCAAAGTATTTCCACTAGCCTATTACAAGGTGCTTTGATGCCCAAAAGAATAATTGTTTGTTGCCCAGCACGCAATCTGCGGAAATAAAGCTGGCTGCTAGATTATGATTTGTCACCAGGTTGACATGAAGTTGATGGATCACCTCACGTCGTTTCAACCTCCTCCTCCCCACCCAGTGGCTGGAAGTCAATGGTGGCCCAATAAATCCCGGTTAAAGCTTGGAAGACAGCTTCATTGCTTATAAGATTGGACGGTTCAACGTCCGGAGCATAAGTGTGCTTACGAATTGGCGGCATAAGATTCTGCACTTCTTTCACCGATGCATCAACCCGTTTGTTGTCCGCATCATAGTTGGACAGATGGACAGACAAGTCAACTTCTTCGGCCAATCTGCTTGCAAGCGGGCGCATTTCCTTTGTCATGTTTTCGAAGGGCTTCATTATCAAATTCTGACCTGTCTTCTTGTTGGCTAGGATAACCCTTTTCAATATCTTCCGGATCAAGATCAGCTAACCAAGCTTTGGCCCGAGTTAGTGGTGATAGAGCGCCAGCCCTTGCAGCAGATTGCTTTACCTCCTCTGTCTAGGAAGGTGTCATAGATAATTTGGCCAATGTATCCTTGATCAAGGTTGGCGGCGGTTTATTGTATGAGGCTGCGCAGATGACTTGTTGAGCACCGGTATATAGTTGTTCTATCAAAGTATAGGCTGCTTTCAATCTTTTCCGCATATCTGAGCCTAGATGAGCAACACGACTACCTGCAACTGTTTAAGAATTTGCTGTTAAACTGGCAGTTTCAAAGATGATTATGAAACGCTCTTACAAAGAGTACTTACTGTCGTGGAATTTACACGTCAGATGTCCTCATGGAAGGACTTAGTCGTAGAGCCATCGCGATGGGTTAGCTTGAAGGGGTTAAAACGGACAAGGGACACGGGAGTTTATACTAGTTCGGCCCCTTCGATGAAGGTAAAAGCCTACATCTAGTTATGATGGGATTGATTGGGTTTCGATGAGCAGGGAGCAAATACGCTTTGCCTGAGTCTCGAGTTGTTGTTTTTCTGTGCCTGAACCACCGCCGGGTCATCCCTTTATATACATAGGTTGACGCCTGGCCGGTCTACAGAGTCCCGAGGCCGACTCACACAAGTGTTCGGCTCGGTCTCTTCTTTCCTAACTTACAATACAAGTTACATAAACATGGCGGTTTACCACTATGGGCCCTAATCCGCCTTTGGGCTCCGGGCTTCTAAGCTTCATTAGTAAAACGCCATCTTCTGGATCTTCGTGGGCTTCAATATAGTTGAGGGTGAACCGGGCCCTCCTGGCCGGTTTACGCTTAGTAGTTATATCCCCAACATTAGGCCCCAGATTGATTTGAACCTGTTCATGTCAATCTTCAATACTTAAAGAAATTATGTGAACATCTCCTTATATTCTCATAAACCGCCATGGTGCCTTCTCCTGTAAACTTTTGCTAAATTGTCGTGACGTCATCCTTTGGATACAGTAATGGATCATCATGACATCATCTCTGTATAAAAAGATTAAAAAGATTCCCTTCATCAATGGCATCCCGAAGATCGAGGCGACAAGTGCGCCCTCCTTGCCGCTTCAGGCTCCTCGATTCTTGCGCCTACTACTTATCCCTTTCTCCTTATAAATAAAGCCGGCGGGTCTTCTCATTCTCTCCCCTTGCCTCTTCTTCTTCCTCTCGCGAATCCCTACCGCTCGAGCTCCGCTGCCGCCATAGAGTGCACCGTCGTCTTCATTCCTGGCCGCTGCATCACCCTGAATCAAACCAGAGTTTCGCGGCATCCCTCCATAGTAGATCTGTACTGGTAAGTTTTCCCTTTTCTGCATCTTTAGATCTATGCTAGGGTTAATGAGTTCATCTGTAAAGTTCCTCGTCCATCTCAGTTCTTTGTTTTTACTTCTGCCGTTGTTTCTTTGATCCAACAATAGCGTAGATCTCATGCGGTAGTTGCTCAGCATCCATTTTCAGCACTGGTAGATCTTCCTTCTTTGTAAAGAGTCCTCAGTAGAACGCACGACCTTCTCTGTTCTATTTAACGCCATTATAGGTTGCAGAAATTTTTCTTTATTGAAGCATGGTAGATCCAAATTAATTTCATCATTGTGTGAAACCTGTTTTTGTCAACACTTTGCAGATTTTCATCTCTGGCTCCTCCACCTAAGGGCGGTTTAAACCTATAGTAGTTGGTAATCCGCCATATATCATTAGTCCTCACTTTAAACCGCCATCTTGATCTGAATAGCAATTTCCGGTTTATCTCACATATATGCCTTGATCAAATTCCCCGGTTTAACACCAATTAATACTCTTGAACTGTCGATCGTAAACCAGCCTTCATTTTACCTTTACAGTTTGTTTTCCAAGATGACCAAACAAATCGCCGCTTGCAACTGGGTTCCTTCCCGGATTACGGAAACGCAGATCAATGGATATGTTGTAATGGGCGCTTTAGCTTCAAAAAATGTCCTTCACTGACGAGTTGCTGGCCCTGAGTGCCCTCCTGAGCCTCAAGATGGAGAAGTTATTGTTTTTATGCAGCACCTAGACCGGGGCTTCAGCCCTCCAGGATCAAAAAAAATTCGGGATGTCCTTGCTAGCTTTCAACTCCATCCACAAGATATTGGACCAAATTCCGTATCAAATATATGCAATTTTCAAGTATTTTGTGAAGTTCACCTTCAAGAGGAACCATCCGTTGAGGTCTTCCAGGACTTTTTCCATCTAAACGGCCGAACTGAGTTTTCTGATGGTCCTATAATGGAACTTGGCAGGGTATCAATCCAGAAGAGGAAGGAAGTTGATTTCCCACACGCATCACACCACAGTCATCCCAAAGACTGGAACCAAACTTGGTTTTATTGTCAGAACACTGCCCCTGTTGGAGAAAATCCCTTGCCGGGTTACCGCCCTCACCGGCTTAGCAATGGCCACCCGTTACCTCGATGATTAACTACCAAAGAATGGCAAACTTACGCAACTCAACTCGCCAAGCTCCGGGCTCTCTTGGCCAACGGTTTGACTAGTGTTGATCTCATTCGCTGTTGGCTTAAATGGCACATCCTGCCCTTAAGTCGCCGCTCCAGATTAATGCATGAGTATACCGGCGACGCCAAGGACCCTCAGTGGTTTAATGAAAAAGAAATGACTGATGATGAAGTTACTGAATCGGTGAAGAAGATGTGACGAACCAATCACTGCATGCAACCAAACCAGGATGGCCCCCTTCTACACCGCCAACAAACCACCAGCGGTAAAGATTTTAACTTTATGCTTTCTAGATCCGCCTCCGCTTTAACTTTGTTCTAACAAATCTTTGTTTAACTTTTACAGGCCAATATTTCCTTTTGGAGAAGGAAGGCTTCAGATAAACTGGCAAGGGCTCCTCGTCCCAAGAGCAAAGTTATCAAGAGAGCAACCAAGAAGAAGACCGGCGAAACTGCTGATCTGCCCAAAGATGTTGAAGATTCGGATCAAGAGGTAGAACTTGACTCCCTTGGCTCCTTTTTCATACATCTTACTAACAATGACTATTATCAGGATGATGCTGAGGTCAGCCGTGCAGACCATGTTGTGGTAATCTCTCTTTCCTCCGATTCAGATCTTGTGCCAGTTCAAAGATTTCGCCGTGTAGTTCAGAAAGTGAAATACTCTCACCCTCTTGCTTATTTGGATCCAAAATTTTCTTTGCAGACACAGCAACTTGAAGGGCATTGCACATCCCAACACAGTGACTAGCAAGTCACCTCTTCCGGTTTACCGGACACACCAACCCGAAAGCGTCGTCCGGAGGTTACTTGTTCTCCCGAAAAACTTTATCCTTTGAAGGGTTTCTTCCGATACCCACTCAATCCGTCTGATCTGAATTATCAGGTGTCTTCTAATCCATCTGGTGGTTCATCAACCACTCAGCTGCCTCCCCTTAAAACCGTCGCTGGGTAAGTGTACTGCTCTTTGGTTTGTTTCTTCCTGCGTCGGTTTATCATACTAATCCTTACTTTGATGTTGTAGCGCCAAGGCCCGATTGAGCAAGAAAGCCAAGACCAGCGGCCGTATTGACGATGTTGATGCGGAGAAGACCCCAGAAAATGCTGACGAAAATCCTGATATTGTCATAGATGACTCTGCTCCGCAAGACCCAGCTACTGACGCTAATCCGCCGGAGGCTGACCCGGCTACACATGTTGACACATCAAGTCCACGTGCCACGCCTCCAAGTCCAGTTGCTGATCCGCTGAGTTCAGCTGCTAATCTGCCAAGCCCTGCTGCCAAACCGCCAAGCCCTGCTGCCAATCCGCCAAGCCCAGCTAAAGATAATGTCAACCCACCGAGCCCAGCCAAAGATGATGATGTTATTGTTACTGGCACTGCTTATACCGCCCCAGGCAATCCAATTGCTTTATCAAAACATACTGCCAAGGACGAATTCGCTGCTATGGGCAAGGGGAAAGGGAAGACCAATTTGTCAAGCTATGTTAACCTTTCTGCTAAGGAACTTCATTCCGGATTCTTGAACCAGCTTTACACCAGCCGAGATTATGAGGCCGGTTTGGTGAATCTAATGAAGGAACGCTATGAGGTAAAACACCTTCATCTTTGTTCTGTACATTCATTGCATTGTAGCTCCCAAGGGCCGGTTTATCTCTTGAAGATAAACCGCGACTTTAAAGATATGGAACACTTCAACCTTGTAGCCCCCAACGGCCGGTTTGTCTTGTGAAGACAAACTGGGACTTTTATATTCCATATTGTACTTGTTGACTTTCCTTGTGTATTTTCTGGATCAAACACACATTAGCCCCCAAGTGCCAAGATTAAAACTTGTATTGATCCTTGGGACTTCAAACAATCAGTAGCAAAGAAGCAATCCGCATTAGCCCCCAAGTGCCAAGTGTATAACTGGTTATATGCTTGGGACTTTTGACAAAAGATTTACATGCTCCTCCTCTGACTGTGGCAGGCTGATATAAATCACCAAAGCTCTCAAATTGCTGATCTTCAAGAGAATATCAAGTCCCAACAAGCAGAAACTTCCAAGGCCAAGGATGAGCTGAAAACCGCTTTAGCAACCATGGAACAACTTAAAGAAGGGTTCAAGATGGAGCGTGCCAACTGGGAGATAGAAAAGAATGCATTGCTGAAGCGGGCTAAAGACGCCGAGTCGGCTCTTAAACCGGTGGCGGAAGAGCTAACTGGGTTGAAGCACCAAGTGAACTCCATGACTTCTGCAATATTTGGTAAGTAGTCTTGCCAAAATTTCTTGAATGACTATCTTTGTAACTTGGCCGGTTTAACATCAAAAATCTTAAACCGATGTAGGTGGCCGCATTGCTCATCTGGCTTCTGACATGCGGATGAAGCTGAAGGCAGCATAAACGCTGATAGAACAACTGTATACCGGTGCCCAACGGGTTATCTGTGCAGCCTCATACAACAATCCGGCCCCAACATTGATCAAAGACACTCTATGAAGGTTATCCATGACGCCGGCGCAGATAGAAGAGATGAAGTGATCCGCTACTAGGGCTGGCGCTTTGTTGGCACTTACCCAAGCCAAAGCATGGATAGCTGACCGATCCGATTGATATCGCCAAGGGCTTTCCTAGTGAACAAGAAAATGGGGCAGAATTTGATAACGAAGCCCTCAAAATTGTGACAAGGGAGATGCGTCCTCTGGTGAGTCAATTGGCATAAGAAGCTAACTTGACTATTCACCGGTCCTTCTACGATGCCAACGACAAACGGATTGACACTGTCATGCCAGAAGTGCAAAATCTTATCCCGCCAATCCATAAGCACACTTACGCCCCTGACGTTGATCCGGATGAACTTATAAGTGAAGAGGCTGTCTTTCAGGCTTTAACCCGGATTGACTGGACCACCGTTGACTTCCAGCCACTGGATGGGGAGGAGGAGGCTGAACCGACATCGAATGATCCATCAACTTCACGTCAATATGGTGATGAGGCCTGATCCGGCAATCTTGTTGATGCTTCATAAACTTTGTTCTGTGGAAAGAACAATTCTGTATTTTGGGCCTTAAAACGCCTTGTAATAGGCTAGTTAAAATACATTGATCTGCTGCCATTGTGCACTGGGATATACTTTGTTTGATCCACCATGCCAATTTCAGTGCTGGCTTATATATCTTCATAATATTATGCAATCCCTATGTCTGCATAAAAAGATCTTTCCTGGCGGTTCACCGCTAGACGGGTCATGATGCCCAAGGTAAAGCCTAGCTAATAACCAAAGTGGAATAAATATGAAATAACTCATACCTGTGATATGAAATCACTTGGTAAGGGTGAAAACCCAAATCTTGAGCTGTTATATCCCTTACCCTATAATGATGTGATGAATAAGTCATGCCGGGTTACGATGAACACCAGATGATCAAAGTGGCGACATATAGTCAAAGCCAGGCCGGGTTTTGTAAACACGATTTGATAAGATGGTCTGACAACTTATAGCTGAAAGCCAGGCCGGGTTAACAAACATCGGGTTGATACGATTACTGAAAAGCCACACCGGGTCAATGGACACTGGTTCAAAATAAATTCATCAAAAGGTGAAAACTTAGCAAAAAAAGAAAACAAGAAACCATGCAGTCAAGGCTTTTCAAGGGCTGTCAGGCCCAAATTTGAGGCTTTTCATGGGCTGCCAGGCCACTGAGTTAAACCATTTTGCAAAGCCTTTTAAGATGGGCCTCTAACTAACCAATCGTCGTTTTAACTTTGACAAGTTCAGGGTCTGTATAAGATTGACTTGTCAAACATTCGACGGGTCGTGCCAGGATTACCTGGATAGGAGTGGCTTACTTGATGAAGGCAGGTTAACCCGGGGTTTTAGGTGAATACACCAGGCTTCCAAGTCGTGGGTCGGTACCCAATTACAAGGGTCCTTTCAAACTCTTTGTGGCTTTTGCACAAAAGAGCCCCCAAGTAACTTTGTGAGCATATATAGGACAAATATTTCCTACAAGCAGTGGTAGTTACCACCACTTGCGTTTTGTATGTTGTATGTAGTATCTATCGAAACCGAGAGTATGTACGTGTAGTATGTAGTATATAATAATGATTAGCTAGTATATATACTAATTTTTAGGTAGTATGTACCATGTTTTGAGTATGCTCTTTTTTACGTACAAATATATACGTATTTCACAAACATAAAAAAAACCATGGGCTCATATGCAATTTTTTCATGTAACTTGCTTTCAAATATCTTAGATATAGTATATGAACATTGCTCAATGGGTGCCTAGGTTTGAGTTGTGCATAACATCCAGACTCTCTTTGGCCCCTTGGGTGTGAAGCTCCAAAGCTGTGTTGTGGCATGATAGCCGGTTTAACAGGTAGTACTTCGCTTTGTCAGCTGAAGCCCCCATGTAAACAAAGAGACTTAAAGACAAAACGGCAGAGGCCCTGCTTATAGCAAGGATGCCGGTTTATTATATTGATCATAATATATACATTGTTGAAATATGTACATAAGAAAAGTCTATGGCTCAAGTGTAGTAAGACCGAAGGAGAGCTATGTTCCACGGCCGCCGGGTCTCCTCCTCAGAACTGTGTGAGTCTTCTCGAACGTCAATGAGGTAGTATGATCCGTTGTGCAGATTTTTGCTGACCACAAAGGGTCCTTCCCAAGGTGGGGATAACTTGTGCATATTGGTCTGATCCTGGATGAGCCGGTGCACTAAGTTGCCTTCTTGAAAGGTTCGTGTCTTAACCCGGCGGCTGTGATAACGCCGCAGGTCTTGTTGATAAACCGCCGATCGAGCCAAAGCCATGTCCCGTTTCTCATCTAACAGGTCCAGCGCCTCTTGGCATGCTTGCTCATTATCCGCTTCAACATAATTGGTAACCCGGGGTGAATCATGATGAATATCACTTGGGAGGACGGCCTCAGATCGGTTTGGGGTGGTGTTTATACTCCATAACACAGATGGTAATTCTTCCACCCAACAACCCGGCGTCCGTTTCAAAGGAACCATGAGCCGGGGCTCGATACCCTTCAGGATTTCTTGATTCGCCCTCTCAGCTTGAATATTGGATTGGGGATGAGCCACGGATGCTACATCAAGCCGGATGTGCTCTCGTTGACAAAACTCCTCCATCTCACCATTAGAAAGGTTCATGGAAGACCAAAACGGAAAATGATCTTTTTGAGAAATTGAACCGCCGTGGCTGCATCACACTTACTGACGGGCTCCGCTTCAACCCATTTAGTGAACTTGTCAACCGCCACCAACAGGTGGGTCTTCTTATCCTGGGAGCGCTTAAAAGGTCCCACCATATCAATCCCCAAGTGGCAAACGGCCAAGTGATAGGAATCATCCGTAGCTCCTGAGCTGGAACATGAGCTCGACGTGAAAATTTCTGACAAGCGTCACACCGCTTTACCAGATCCACCACATCAGCATGAGCTGTCAACCAATAGAACCCATGATGAAAAGCTTTAGCCACCAGGGACTTTGAATCGGCATGGTGACCACAATCCCCTTCATGGATTTCACGTAGAATCTCTTGTCCTTCTTCAGGAGAAATACAACGTTGGAATACGCCTGAAACACTGCAATGATGTAACTCACCATTGTGAATAATCATGGACTTGGACCACCGGATTATCTTTCTGGCGAAGACCTCATCATCTGGTAACTCGCCCCGGTTCATATACGCCAAATATGGAACCGTACAATCTGGAGTGGTATGTAAAGCGGCCACCAATTGGGCCTCTGGATCAAGAACAGCTAAATCCTCCTCTGTAGGCAACCTAATAGACGGGTTATGCAATATATCCAAAAAGGTATTGGGTGGTACCGGTTTATGTTGAGATCCCAGCCGGCTTAAAGCATCTGCTGCTTTGGTTTTGCACCGGTCAATGTGCTCAACCTGATAACCCTTAAAGTGACCTGCCACAATATCCACCTCGCGTTTATAAGCCGCCATAAGTGGATCCTTAGAATCCCAACTACCAGAAACCTGCTGAGCCACCAGATCAGAATCTCCAAAACAGCAAACCCGGCTTAAGTTCATCTCCTTAGCCACACGGAGACCATGGAGTAAGGCCTCGTACTCAGTTGCATTGTTAGTACAAGGAAACATTAAGCGGAGAACATAAAAAAAATTATCACCTCGAGGGGAAGTAAGAACAACTCCAGCCCCCGAGCCTTCCAATTGCCTGGATCCATCAAAGTGAATAGTCTAGTATGTATTATCCGGTCTGTCCTCTGGTGCCTATAACTCGGTCCAATCATTGATGAAGTCAACAAGCGCCTGTGAATTAATTGATGTCTGAGGCATATACTTCAACCCGTGCGGGCCAAGCTCAATAGCCCACTTTGCAACCCGGCCAGTTGCCTCCCTGTTCTGAATTATATCGCCCAGAGGAGCTGAACAGACCACTGTAATGGGATGGCCTTGAAAGTATTGTTTAAGCTTCCGACTTGCCATAAACACCCCGTAAACCAGCTTCTGCCAATGCGGATACCGTTGCTTTGACTCGATAAGTACTTCGCTGATATAGTAAACCGACCATTGAACCGGATAGTCCTTACCAGCCTCCTTGCGCTCCACCACAATTGCCACGCTGACAGCACGGGCATTAGCAGCCACATACAATAACAAGGGCTCTTTGTCAACTGGAGCAGCAAGAACCGGCGGTTCAACCAACTGCCGCTTTAAGTTCTCAAATGCCGCATTGGTTGCGTTGCTCCAAACAAAATCGTCTGTCTTTTTCAACATCTGATACAAAGGGATCGCCTTCTCTCCCAAACGGCTGATAAATCGGCTAAGGGCTGCAATTCGACCCGCCAGACGCTAAACATCATTGATACACTTCGGTTTAGCCAAAGATGTAATTGCTTTGATTTTTTCCGGATTGGCCTCAATGCCTCTTTTGGACACTAGAAAGCCTAAGAGCTTGCCTGCCGGAACACCAAAAACACACTTGTCCGGATTAAGCATCATTTTGTAAACCTGAAGATTGTCAAATGTTTCCGTGAGGTCATCTATCAAGGTTTCCTTCTTCCTAGATTTTACCACAATGTCATCTACACAGGCATGAACATTACGCCCAATCTGCGTGTGAAGACAATTTTGCACACAACGCTGATAAGTTGTCTGGGCACTTTTGAGCCCAAAGGGCATAGAAACATAGTAGAAGGCTCCAAAAGGAGTGATGAAGGATGTCTTCTCCTGGTCCTTAACTACCATTTTGATCTGATGATAACCTGAATAAGCATCCAAGAAACTCAGGCGCTCACAACCCACCGTTGCATCAATAATCTGATCAATACGCGGGAGAGCAAAAGGATCTGCCGGACAAGCCTTGTTCAAATATGTGTAGTCCACACACATACGCTAAGTGCCATTTTTCTTAAGAACGAGCACCGAGTTAGCCAACCACTCGGGGTGAAATACTTTGATGATAAATCCATCAGCCAACAGCCGGGCTACCTCTTCACAAATGGCTTTGCGTCTTTCCTCGTTAAAGCGGTGAAGAAATTGCTTGACTGGTTTAAACTTGGGATCAATATTGAGAGTGTGCTCAGCGAGTTCTCTCGGTACACCTGGCATGTCAGAAGGCTTCCATGCAAAAATGTCCCGGTTCTCATGGATGAACTCGATGAGCGTGCTTTCCTATTTCGGATCCAGATTGGTGTTGATGCTAAACTGTTTGGATGAATTGCCAGGAAGAAAGTCAACAAGTTTAGTCTCATCAGCCGGTTTGAACTTCAGGGTCGGGTCATGCTCAGTGGTGGGCTTCTTCAGAGGGGTCATGTCTGCCGGATCAACATTGTCTTTATAAACCTTCAGCTCCTCTGTAGCACAAACCGACTCAGCATAAGCCGCATCACCTTCCTCACAGTCCAAAGCGATCTTTCGACTTCCATGTACTGTTATAGTCCCCTTATGACCCAGCATTTTGAGCTGTAGTTTATTTTCAATGAATTTCACAAGCTTTACCTATTTTCTAGAATTTTCAGATATTTCTAAAATAAAAATAATCTAGAAAAGGGTTTATTGCGTCAGCACTGCATCAGCATGACGTCGGTGTGACGTCAGCAAGTCAATAGAGTTGACTAGGGTCAAACCCAACGATCGGGTCCCACATGTCATAGGCTCATAGTTAACTGAGAGTTAATCCCGTGTTGACTTTGATTTGACCCGCCGCGGGGCCCGCTTGTTAGCATCTGCTAGCAAGGATTAGCGGTAGCGCCTAATGATGGCACCACGTCAGCGTCGCCGAATTAAGCGTCGACGACCACATATCGCGGCGGAGGCTCGTCGGAGTGGCACTAGGGGCAGCGGCTGGGCGCACTGAGGGCGCTAGGGGGAAGCCCAGGCCGGTGCACATCTAGGGAGGTCGCGGGGCTGCCGGGGATGGACTGTTGCGGCGGCGGTGGTGAGGTTAGCAGCGGCCGGAGCTCAGCTATGTACGGGCAGGGTGCTACGGCGCAAAGCAAGCGAAACGTTGGTGCGGGTTGGGTTCCTGAAGACGCTCGGAGCACAACTGAGTGCTCGAACGCGAGCAAAAGCAGCTCTGGCCACAATTGCGATGTTGCCGGTGCTGAGATGCTTATAGGCATGGGGGCAAGCTATCCAGGGAAGTTTTGGGGGAGTGAGAGGTGAGGGGAAATAGACAGGGGCTCACGACGAGTCTTCTGGCGCGGTTGTTGAGCTCGGGGGCGCTTGGGTCGAAGCGGATCAACAACGATGAACCACGGCGGCCGAGTGTGAAGACGACGATGGTGGTGACATTGTAGGGTGCCCGAGGATGCGTGGCTCATCTGGGATGATGCATATGACGAGGCGGAGCCGATGAGCACGATGGTTGCTCGAGGGACGGACGGTGAGCGCGGTGGCAGTGTGCGGCAGCGACGAACGCATTTGGTTGCGATCGGGAGAGGGATCTGAGGAGGAGGGAGGAGTCCAGGGAGAGAGGGAGAGACAGAAAGGGCCCGGGGGTCTGCCGTCTCGCTGGCATGGCTGGAAGGGGCGGGGCGCCGCGCTGGATCAGGAGGTGGCAGTGGTCGTGCGCTGCTACTGGCACGCAGCTGCTTCAGGGCGAGGGGGTTATAGATGACTGGCAGAGGCCAGTGCGCTGGGCCTCTGCTGGGCTGCGGTGGGGCGCCAAGTAAGTCCTTCTCTGTTTTTTTCTTCTGTTTTGTTTTTCTTTTATTTATTTATTTGCCACTATTTAAATTCGAAAATAGAATTCAAACTCATGCCAAATATTTCTCTACATAGTTTATGTCACTCAATGGGCTTATCCAAATGTACATAAAATATGACACAACATTTGAAAATATATTCTTTATAGTATGAATATAAATTCAAATTCAAATACCATAGTTTTCTAAATTCAATGCCCAAGATAATTCCTTAAAAATGTTCACTTTTTTTTGGTTTGGATCAAAACCCTTGCCAAAAATATAAACATCAATCAGGAGGTTTTTGGAAACAGTGAATGAGATTTTTAGGGTTCTTGCCCCTTATTAAAATTTCTGAGGCTTCGATTATTCCTCAATTCAAATTTCTTAAAATTAACATGATGCATGATGCTCATCTGTGCAACTAGTTACAAACAAACTCTAGGGATGTGACAACTCACCCCCACTAAACAAGAATCTCGTCCCGAGATTCAAGATGTAGGGTAAGCAGACAGAAGGGAACACGAAGCTAGCACAATCTTCACAATCCGGGTTGTACTTCATAAGAACGTTGATTCGGTCATCATCTTTGTCTCGACGTCTTGCTTTGAGAACTCCATCCAATGCGATAACGGGAAGAAAGGAAACTCTAGAAGAATCGATCTTCTCGAAGATCGAGCAACCGACGATCAACTCACGGGACAAGACATAGCAACATCTCTTGGGTTGAGCCGCAAAACACACAACAGGGTGATGGAAGAAGCATAAGACGAAGGTTCAATTTGGTAGGCAAGAACTCCACGCTTAAGAAGATGGCAGACAAGGTCAAAATATCGAGGGGTTCATTTCCATGATTCCATAATGGGGCACCTCAGGGAATGTGACTCGTAGAATTATCCCTTAAGTGGCAACAAGAATTACTTTTGATATAGAGATCACTGAGACTCTTTATACCAGCCTAAGGCAATTCACCAACAATCGTTTGGTGGGGTACGAAGGAATGGCATGCCCATACTAGAATGGATGATGTGGATTACCATGTTGAAGACAATGCCATAGATGATTTTGCTTGTCATCAGAAATAGACGGGACCCAAGGTAGAATGGCACAATGATGGTGCAAGCTGGGGACAAAATGGAAGTGCTAGAAATGATTCTAGTAACTGGGGAGAAGCTCAACAGTAGAGTGAATCCACTTTTTGAAAGGTTATAGCATAACCGAGGAAACTGGGAGCAAATCCCAATTAATGCCAACGGTAAAACCTAGTGTTTGCGCGTGCTCTCAAGAACTTGAGCATTTCCATATTCATCAAGGTTTTACTAACATCCGTGTTAAAGATCCTGGCAACACAACATACTACCATGATGGATATTGGTGGAGGATGCAGATGCAAAGGAAGATAACACCTTCTCAGATTTCACCTTAGCGAGGCCAAGGGAACAGAATCTGGATGATCAACCGAGAGACATTTAGCACTCCGCTTCTGATGTTCTCCTTGATGTGCTAGCATAACCCATTCATTGAAATCCTACTAAATCCTTATGGGAAGGTCGGAGTTCGGGAGCACAAGAATCCATAAGGGACAACTGGGGAGTAAATCCTACTAAATCCTTATGGGAAGGTGGCCAACTTCCTCAATCAAGATACTACGATAATGGGTCTTTCGGCTAGTTGTGTTGGCCATGGCATCCACATTACCAGGTTACAGGGAGATCAATATTATAGTTCTTCGAAAACGTTCCAACCATCATATCTGCCTAAAATTTAGATCTGGTTGGTGTCAGAATAATCCAGACTCATTGAGAGTCTAGAAAGAAAAATGAAAGTTTGCAACACAATTCGACGAGATAACGTTGCGAGATTCTCGGGAAATGGACTAAGGTAGTAAGCTCCAAAACATGAGTTGGTTCTGCTACACACATGTGAACACGCTGTCCCAGACAAGCATGATCACAAGGTAGCCTTACAATAAAACACTACCGAGTTATGGTAGGGAACCATGATCGAGGATAACGAAGTCCTATAATAAGTCATGATTAGCTCTTATGAAGGAACTCCTTCTCCTTGAACAAATCAATCAGTGGCTTGGTGTGCTAGGGACACATATTGAATGAAGATGATCAGTCTATCAGACCATAGAATACTTCGCACGTGCATGACCAACTTGGGATGATTCTAGAAGAAGTAAAACAAGCATTCTCAAATTTATGGCGGCAACTTGCATCAGGTGCACATGAATTAGAGGGACTCACTTCTTTCGTCCAAACCTATGATTCACGAACGGTCATGAAGAAAATGCTTACACAAGTTTCCAATACTAACTTAGATGTTCAACATGAATCATGGAGAGGGTAAAATGCTGCTGATGACTAAAACAACAAGTCATCGAGGTTCCCCTGGAGATGGAATTCCACAACTATGTGAACAAGGTGATAGCATTGGTCAGACCCAAAAGATATAATGGTGTATGCTCGAGGGACAAACGCAAGTAAGACAACATTATGAACATCGTTGGTTCTGATTTGATTTGACAATAGCCCATACTCAAATCAAGGTTTGGACAAGATAATAGATCCAATCACTGATCACGAGGACCAATTGACGAGGATATCATATTTCTTCAACACACACACACAAAGATAACCCTTGGGGATGAACTAAGTCAGGTAAGCTTTTATCCTCCAACTCTCCAGGTTGTTGTTTAGCTTAACAAACTAGCTCAGGATATCTAACACAGATTCTTGGAGAAAGGGTGGTTTACAAGAAAACCAACTTGATCACGAACTCAATATAGTGGTCAGGTGACGACATGTTGATACTTCCGAGAAGATATTCGAAAATCACGAACAACCAATATGTTACTAAGCTCGAGAACAATCTTTCTTTTCAGGGCAAGACAATAAGATCAAAAGAGCGAGGGGTTGACACAATCCTAACTCATTGTTCGAAGAGTGCACCGGAAATAAGGACTAGGTAGCATGATCAGTATTAGAATGAGGATTTAATAACCAACACGCTAAGAATGAAATTATTGTCCTTTAACTACCAAGCAACAAGGTTCCTAGAAGTATTGATTTCACACATCATAGTTCACCTGTTGGCATCCCGCTTACAATAACATGGAAAACCGAGGGATGAACAATGATGGCAAGAAGTATCACTGCGTCAAGAATTCAAACGAGATGGTGCAATTCTCATGATGACCCTGACATAAAGTGGGTAATACTTCAGGGTACAATAGACCAAAAGTTGGGTTGCATTTTGATCTGTGGAATATGACTGCTTTGACCCAATCCTAGATATGGATGAGGTGCTGGTGTAGCAACCCGACCTCAGATGGTCAAGTCTCTGTGCTCAGGTGTCATCCCTGGATCAGTAATGCTGACACCACACAGTACTTCGAAGGATTTATAACAGAGTAGCAATCACACACTTATTACATTGTTTGTCCAAAGTGGACTTATTACAATAATCATGGCTTAAGGCCATCTAATAATGATAACAGCGGAAGACTTGGAAGATAAGTGAGTGCATCAACTCCAACGGCATCACTGAGTATAGAACCACGACCTAAAAGCACCTTACTCGTCGTCTGAAAAGTCTGCAACATGAAAGTTGCAGCCGGAAAACGGGTCAGCACATGGAATATGCTGGCAAGGTAACACACAGAGAATGATGAATGATAAGCCTATACTACATGCATATATGGATGGTGGAAAAGCTCTATGGTTACAGTTTTTGCATAAAGCCAATTTTTCCCTACTGCAAAGGAATAAATTTATTTAACTATCATGGTGGTTGTTAAACATTGAGAATGGTTGACAGCATCCTCAATCCCAATTAAAAATACTCATTAACAAACCCAACAGTATTAAATTAAGAGTAACATGTTGAGATTCACATGATATTCAAGTACTAGATACTCAAGATGTCCATAACCGGGGACACGGCTAATCATGATTAGTTTGTACACTCTGCAGAGGTTTGCGCACTTTTCCCCACAAGACTCGATCGCCTCCGTTTGGTTTCTCGCACTACATGGTGTTTGAGAAACGGATGACCGAGACATAGTCTTTCAGAAGCGCTAGCACCTTACGATGGGTAGACCGGTACACCTACATCCCCTACATCTGCTAGTCCACCACTATAAGAGTTCGCACGACTTAGTCAACTATGCTAGAGCCCATAATGGCTTGTGGCTGCACACGGAAGTTTCTAGCATTAATTATCTTATGATCCCTTTGAGCCTGGGTGGCGGTCCATAGGAAAATCACACGGTAACCCCGGGATTTCCAAAAAAAGAGACAATCACTGTATACCCCAGGTGCCTCAATCCACCCAGATGTGTATTTAAGTTGCCACCTTAGATAAACCATTAATTAACAATCTCACATTTGTCATGGATATCACTCACCCAATCCATGTCTACTAGCATAGCATGGCATAAATAGCAAACGCAGAAGTAACTCACAAAGGTTTCATAAGTAAAACAGGTAACAGGTACTACCTCATCTACTTCCCATCCCACAATTTAATTAGATCCTAATCATGCAATCTTGGAGGATTGATCTAATGCATAAAAACTGGGTAGTAGAAAAGGTATGATCAAGTGTTACTTGCCTTGCTGATGATCCGCGAAACCTAGAGATTCGAAGTAACAAGCGGCGCACTCCGGGTGATCTATCGCAGACAAACAACAAGCATACAATAAGTACTCATCTAATGCACAGGTAAATCTCGAATAAAAGATCTAACCTGTGAGTTCAACTTAAGAACCCTGGTTGCAAAAAGAATCAAATCAAATAAAGCAACGAAAACCAAACGGCGAATGAAAACAGCTCGGTTCTAGCAAGTTGAAACTAAGTCAAATTTTACAGTAGAAAAACTTTGTTCAAGTTGATTAGTCGGAACAACGGTTTCAAAACGAAACTCCAGGCGCTTGAATCACCTGATTCCGATAAACGAGCGAGAAGATAAACTAGAAAGAAGATCGGATCTGAAATCGTTATAAGAAAAATAACGGAATAAATCCGATTAAAAGAAAAACGACGAACGGTTAAACGAACGGACGTTCGTTAACAGGAAATAACCGGTGATCACGTTTGTTAAGACGAACGGTCCGGCGAACGCTCGCTAAACAATAAAACCGGAAATAAAACCGATCTAGGGTTTCGGAAAAAAAAAACCGAATCGACGAAAAAAGAAAACCGGAACGGTTTTTATAAAAAAACGAACTGAGCGGAGGGTGGCGCGGCGCGGCTACCTCGACGAGGTGGGGCTCCGGTGGGACGGCG
>NC_041385.1:236535041-236593322 GCF_002162155.2 Triticum dicoccoides | reverse complement strand
CTGCGGGTTGGGGAGGAGAGGGGGGGTGCTGGGTATTTATAGGAGGGGGGGTGGTGCTTGGGGGAGGGGGCAAGGCAGGGGCGGCGGCGGTGGCTGAGTCCGAGCCGGACTCGGCTGGGGCGGCGGCGGCGCGCTGCACGCGGGCATGCGCTGGAGGGCGGCGGGGCTAGGCCGGCTGGCCAGCTGGGCCTTGGCCCAAGCGGCGGGGCGCTGCAGTTTTTTTTAAATAATTACGCGCGCAGAAAAACAATAAAATAAAATCTAAACGAACTCCAAAAATTACAAAGTAAATTTTCCCCAACTCCTAAAAATGAGTCGAACAAAATGAACTTTTACTCGGGGCCTAAAATGCAATTTTTGAAAACACGCATTTTTCCCTAGGGCAAATAAACTCCGAGAAAATCCAAAATTTGATTTATTTATTAAATCTTCATTTTTCCTAAATTTTAGGAAAGTCATATTATTCCCTCTCATATTTTTGATATTGGAAAATTATTTGAAGATGAAATAAATAAAATCAAATGATCCTCTTTTCATGATTCGAGAGAACTCAAGTATGAAATTTTCGAAATCTCCAACTCTCTCCGTGGGTCCTTGAGTTGCGTGAAATTTCTAGGATCGACAAATGCAAGAAAATATGTAATGCATGATGATCTAATGTATAACATTCCAAATTGAAAATTTGGGATGTTACAGCTGAAGTTTGTTTCTCCTAGTCATTCCAGACTAGAATGGCTTGACGGACCACAAGAGTAATAGGGATCAATGAACGAGTGCACGCATACTCTTGACTATCAATTGATAGACGAGGGCCAGAAAATAGCTAAAGACAGACAACTCAAAAGAAAATATGATTTTCTAAGTTGTGGATGCATGGTTTAGCATGTCGAACAAAGCTCAACATTTCTTCCAGATAACCCATGCAGGAAGGTGGAACTGGCAGAGTCACAACATAGGATAGGGAACTCATCGAGAGCACTCTTGTAGTGATCTTTTGGTTCAAGAACTTCTGCCATAAGCAGTTCATGGTATTTGGAAGAAGGAAATACCACGGACCTCGAGGACTGTTACAAAGGTTACTAATATCCTAAGGAGCTAGCAAACACCTAAAGTAAGTAGGGTGAATATCGGGTTCAAAACCCAGGAGTAGAATACCTACTATTAAGTGGCATCACGGGATGCTTTCGAGGATGACGGCCAGAATCATCACAATGTAACACAGAACAAGGATGGATTACTAGGTGGTTCACTAAGACACCTAGGGTCATAATAATAGCTCCAACATATATGTCGAGGTAGTGAAGTACCTCAACACACTAGCTAGTGTGGTTGATCTGGCACAAAGGAACATCGGGACGGAAGGAAGGGATTTGCAAGTGCATCAGACTATTTAGAAACCTGGGATGACTCGGATAGCATACCGGATGTAAATGCTCAAAAAGATTTGAGACATCCAGTAAAATGGTGGCATAGCCACTCAACATCATAATATCAAGGTTTCTAGACCAACTGTCAACATACAGAAGTAGTAGGAACTGAACAGAGGCTTAAATCCATCAGTCATATAAGTCTACGGATTAGTAACGCGTGATCCTGAAAGAAATAAGAGAAAGCCTAGTTTCTATAACCCTGTAGGAAGACAGGATGACTCGGATCAGAAGGGCATAAGGTATAAGAAGTAAAAAGAGCCTTACATTCCCATCCACAATCAATTCCCTTATATAGCTAAAGAATTTCTAGACTCAACTTCGACCAGTTTGGCTTAGTAATCCTACAGGCAGTCAGGCTCTGATATCAAAGCAGTCAGGACTCCAACCCTAAGTCACACCGATCTAGGATGTAACACATCATATCACTTTGCGGCCTCACGCACGGTATTCCCACAGGTGCCACCTTACCTAGCCTGGGACCGTTTGCGCCTTTTGTCTCAAGTATATGATAGTGCCGCCAGCATCCATATGACAAAGAACCCGGGCCAACATGACTAGTCGTAAACCCAAGGTGGCGCGAACTTACAGGGACAAGCATACATGACACAGCAACGAACGTGTCGATCAACAACGTATGAACCAAGTCATAGCAAGCTACAGAGACTTAAAGGAACAACGCGTGACATTTCCTCGAAGGGACAGACACAGGAATGAAGAAGGACACATGCCGGCCAGCCTAAGTGTTCTGGAGCAGTAGCAAGCTACCATGGCTCAGTGGAAGCACTAGGAGACATTTCCCGGTAAGAGAGGCTACTAAGAATAAACAACTAGGTTGTCAGATCCCACACATACCAAGCATTTCAATAATCATACACACAATATATTCGATATGTGCAAATACAACATGGCACGACAACAAAACTCTACAACTCAAAGTATTTATTCAATAGGCTCTAAGGAGCGAGATATTACAATCATGGGTCTCATTACCCAACATTCATAGCATACAAGCATTGGAAGCATAACATGTCTGAGTACAGACAACTACAAATGAAAAGGGCTGAGAATCCTGACTATCTATAAGATCCTGCCGAGGGCACAAGATCATAGTTGAGGTAACAAGCTAAATGTCGTAGTCCACGCAGAAATACTAGCGAGACTGAAGTCTCTCTGCAAAAACATAACTTAAGCAAACGTGAGTACAAATGTACCCAGCAAGATTTACATCAGAACTAACTACATATGCATCACTATCAACAAAGGGGTGGTGGGGTTTAACTGCAGCAAGCCAGCTTTGACTTAGTGGCTATCCTGAACTACGACTGCAAGTAACTCTTTTGAGGTGGTGCACACGAGTCCACATATTCACCATATCAATACACTACTATGGATACGCTCCCGTCTCCCTACGAGAACGCCATCCATAGCACTCACGCTTATCTTGCGCATTTTAGATTATCCACTTTCACTTGTCTATGAACTGTACAGGCAACCCAGAGGTCCTTTACCGTGGACCCGGCTATTCAAATAGATGATGTTAACCCTATAGGGGTGTACTTGTTCACACACACTGTTGCCACTTACCGCCATGCACACATCGTGTATCTCGGCAACCTTCAAGCGGAAGCCTGGCGAGGGTGTCGGCCACGACCTGACTAACCACACAAGTCTCTAGTCCAGGTTTATCGCATATTCGGGTTCCATTCGCAAGGAGATCCGGCCGGGGTGTCGCTCACGGCCCCAAACAATGTGTACAGGGTTCCAAGCCCACCAAACGGGCGATGCTTGGCATACCCGGCCACGGTGCCTAGTCTGACCCGAGCCCACCTTTACCGTGTGCCACTTGGTAGACTACTAACACAACCTACAAACACCAGAAACTAGTTGCAACTCCTGGACAGAGATCAAGTTGATTAATAAGTCGAGAGGGTCAATTAAGGAGCCCAATGTGTGGTAGTAGTTGTTCATGGATCACAAACACAGAACTCAGTTCCTGAGGATGGCTTCAATGAGACAACCCACTATGTACTCCTGCATGCCCTCTCACCGCTACCTTTACCAAATCGTGTTCACACACTTAGCTCACACACAGTAGGACATGTTCACACATCTCCAATTCATCCCCGATGAATCAGACCTGACTCAACTCTAGGCAGTAGCAGGCATGACAACAAGCATGAATGAGTAGGCACATCAGGGCTCAAGCAACTCCTACTCATGCTAGTGGGTTTCATCTATTTACTTTGGCAATGACAGGTGATGCAGAGGAAAAGGGGTTCAACTACCGCAGCGTGTAATAGATGGATTGTTGTTGTCCTAATGTAGTAAAAGAGAGCAGGAGTGAGAGAGTGGGATCGTATCGGAATGAACAAGGGGTTTTGCTTGCTTGGCACTTCTGAAGAATGTATACCTCTTCATCGGTGTCATCGAACTCATTATCGGAAAATGTCTATGGAGAGGGAACAACCACCGGCAAACAAGAGGGAACACAATCAATGCAATGCAATAATATGATGCATGATCATGACATGGAAATATGATGTGATTTGGCCTAATGCAGCTAGCAACAATTTAAATGGAATTGGTCTGCACAAGATTCAATTCAAACTCCACATAAGGAATTTCAAATGCCATTAATTCAAATTGTTGTATACAGCAGCTTTAGGTTGTTCAAACATGCATGATAATGCCATAAAAAGATTCTTTGGATTGTTATGATCATTTTTCGTATATAAATTATTTCATTTGGAGTTATAGTTTATTTTATATGAATTTTAGAAGTTTTAGCTATTTTCTGGAATTTTTAGATATTTCTAAAATAGAAATAATCCAGAAAAGGGTTTATTGCGTCATGCCTGCATCAGCATGACGCCGGTGTGATGTCGGCAAGTCAATAGAGTTGACTAGGGTCAAACCTGACGATCAGGTCCCACATGTCATAGGCTCACAGTTAATTGAGAGTTAATCCCGTGTTGACTTTGAATTGACCCGCCGTGGGGCCTGCTTGTCAGCGTCTATTAGGGAGGATTAGTGGTTATTAGCGCCTAATGATGGCGCACATCAGCGTCGCCAGATTAAGCGCCGGCGACCACATCTCGCGGCAGAGGCTCGCCGAAGTGGTTCTAGGTGCAGCGGCTGGGCGCGCTGAGGGCACTAGGGGGAAGCCCAGGCCGGCGCGCATCTAGGGAGGCCGCGGGGCTGCCGAGGACTGACTGTTGTGGCGGCCGCGGCGAGGTTAGCGGCGGCCGGAGCTCGGTCGTGTACGGGCAGGGTGCTACGATGCAAAGCAAGCAAAACGGAGGTGCGGGTTGGGTTCTTGAAGACGCTCGGAGCACAACTGACAACTGAGTGCTCGGACGTGAGCAACAGCAGCTCTGGCCACGGTTGTGATGTTGCGGACAGCGAGATGCTTACACGCACGGGGGCAAGCTAGCCAGGGAAGTCCGAGGGAGTGAGAGGTGAGGGGAAATAGACATCGGCTCAGGGCGAGTCTTTTGGCGCGGTCGTTGAGCTCGGGGGCGCTTGGGTCGAAGCGGATTAACAGCGACGAACCGCGGCGATCGAGGGCGAAGAAAACAATGGTGGAGACGTTGTAGGGCGCCCTACTATGACTGGCTCGTCTGGGATGACGCAGACGACGAGGCGGAGCCGATGAGCACGACGGTTGCTCGAGGGATGGACGGTGAGCGCGGTGGCAGTGTGCGGCGGCGACGGACGCGTTCGGTTGTGCTCGGGAGAGGGAGCAGAGGAGGAGGAGGGAGTCCAGGGAGAGAGGGAGAGACAGAGAGGGCCAGGGGGTCTGCCGTCTCGCTGGCATGGCTTGAAAGGGCGGGGCGCCACGCTGGAGCAGGAGGTGGTCGTGGTCGTGTGCTGTTGCTGGCATGCGGCTGCTTCGGGGCGAGGGGGTTGAAGATGACTAGCAGAGGCCAGGGGGCTGGGCCTCTGCTGGGCTACGGTGGGGCGCCAGGTAAGTTCTTCTCTGTTTTATTTTCTTCTATTTTGTTTCTTTTATTTATTTATTTGCCACTGTTTAAATTCAAAAATAGAATTCAAATGCATGCCAAATATTTCTCTGCATAGTTCATGTCACTCAATGGGCTTATCGAAATGTACACAAAATATGGCATAGCGTTTGAAAATATATTCTTTATAGTATGAATATAACTTGAAATTCAAATACCATAGTGTTTTAAATTCAATGCCCAAGATAATTCCTTAAAAATGTTCACTATTTTTTGTTTGGATCAGAACCCTTGCCAAAAATATCAAACATCAATGAGGAGGTTTTTGGAAACACCGAATGAGATTTTAGGGTTCTTGCCCCTTATTAAAATTTCTGAAGCTTCAATTATTCCTCAATTCAAATTTCTTGCAATTAACATGATGCATGATGCTCACCTGTGCAACTAGTTACAAACAAACTCTAGGGCTGTGACAGAGATTGGGAGTTGGTCCTTCATAAGAACTCCGCACTAACGAATGTACTTGCCCGCATTCTTCTTAGGCGGGACCGGTTTGCCATTATCTTTGATAGCATCGATGTTGTACTTTATGCCTTCATTCAACTTTTTGGCCGGGCCTTGCCCTGTCCTGCTGCTGCAGATGATTTGCTCAATCCGGAGGGCAGAAAGAAGAAAGATCGATTCGTTAATATATATATATATATATATATATATATATATATATGTATATATATGTATATATAAATCATTTAAAAACACGTGATGATCACCAGATGCCTTCTTCTATAAACTTACCTCACCGGTATTTGCTATTTCAAGATCATCATCATAGTTCCTGACTTCATCAATTCGGTCGTCTTGATTGAATATCATATCACCCTTCCCGGTATTGTTCAGATATTGGGAGTCGTCATCTTTGTTCATTCTGATCATCTGGCCGGCTCGGGGAGCGTATGAGCGCGAACATAGCCTCTTCTCCTTCGTCTCTGCCGGTATTGTCCGCCATAGCTTTTATTTAACTAATTCAGAAGAAATATAAAACAATTTAGTAAGCATCTCAAATAATAGTAGATAATTGATATGCATCTCGAATAATAGTAGATAATATATATGCATCTCGAAAGATAAAACTGAATCATAGTATATAATTAATATGCATCATCGAATATAATCTCGAATACATCTTCTCGAATATTATCGAATAATATATATAATCTCGAATACATCGTCTCGAATATTATCGAATACATCACTAGCTAGCTGATATAGATCGAATACTATCGAATTATCTAGTTCACTCACAGTTCCTGAGGCGCGGGCGGTGGACACCCAAAGAGAAGGAACCATCACAGGATCGTCATAGCTCGAGTGAGAACCTCGAAGAACCTGCCAGGTATTGGAGAACCTGACGTCCATAGCAGCCATGTAACAACGGACATACTTGTCCTCCTCCCTGACATGGTGACGTACCACCTCCGGCGCGGCCGGCTCCCTCCGCACCGAAAGTGGCCCACGCGAACGCCACCAAAGGAGCTCTGGGTCGATGACAGTACCCGGGGCTAGGTTCCTCACCAAGCGGCGCGCCCAGAAGGTAGCACCTCCCAGTGCCAGCCCGGCGGAGCCCGGTCCTGTACATGGCTCCTCTGAAGCAGGAAGTCGTCGCGAATGGATCGACGGCGAGGATGAGGGCCGGGCATCGTTGACGTCGAGAACAAATACTACATGCAAATTAATATATATGATCAAATATTGCATATGTCAAAATTCATATATAGCTAGCTCTAGCAAATTCATCTAGCTAACATTTGATATATATAATCATTAATCTAACATTTCTATCTAACTGGCTAATTCATCTAATTCATCTAGCTAACATTTGACATTAATCAAACATTTATATCTAGCTAATTCATCTAATTCAACATTTGACATATAACATTTCTATCTAATCTAACATTTGACATTAATATATCTAATTCAATTACCTAATTAACAATTTGACATTATAATCTAATTCATCTAGCTAGCTAAAACTTTGACATCAACAATTTGACATTAATCTAGAAAACAGAAAACAGAAAATAAGCAAAAAAAATGTGTGTCTATATGTGCATGCGTGTATGTGTGTGTGTGTGTGTGTGTGTGTGTGTACGGGAGGGGCGCATTAATGGCGCGCGCAGGGGGCTCACAACACGGGGCGGCCAGGGTGGCGACGGGGGGCAGCAATCGACGGGCACGACGACGGGGTGGCGCCGTATGGGGCGGCGGCGAGACGCGGCGACGACGGGGATGGCGACAGGGACGGGCCGAGGCAGCGACGGGGACGGCGACGGTGCGAGATGGGGGCGGCAACGGCGATGGCGCGGGATGGGGGCGGCGGCTACGTCGAAGCAGAGGAGAGGAAGTGGAGATGAAACTACGATTTTTCATATGTGTTGTATATATAGGAGGGGCCTTTAGTACCGTTGAAGCCATGACCCCGTACTAAAGGTCAAATTTGGCCAGGCCAAGCGGCAGGAAGCGACCCCCTTTAGTACCAGGCTATGGCTGCAACAGGTACTAAAGGCCCCCCTTTAGTACCAGTTGGAGCCATGACACAGTACTAAAGGGGGGTGCGCTAGCCCAGGCGGTGCGCAAGTTTAGTCCCACCTCGCTAACCGAGGAGCGATCGCACTGGTTTCTAAGCCCCAGTGCGGTAGCTCTCTCGAGCTCCTCTCTAAGAAGGCCCTCGTGGCCTAAACAATTTGTGTTGCCCTGTTAGGCCTGCTGGGCTAGCGGGCGTGCATCCTGGCCCAGCTAGAGGTTGGGTTTCTAGTCGTATGCAGGCCACTGTGGCCCAATAGGCGGGCTTTTTTTAATTTCTTTTTTTCTTTTCTGCTTTATTTATTTTCTTTTATTTATTTCTGAGTTGTTTTTGATGTATTTAGAATTTCTTTGTGAGTATTTTTGCTTTAGGTACCAAAGATTACAAACTTTCTGTTAGTGTTAGTAGCTTTCAAATTTGAATAGTTTAAATTTGAATTATTTTAAACTTGTGTGAATCACTAGTTTAGGAATAACTTTACTTTTAAAATAGAATTTTTAGTGATTCTTTTTTCTTATGTCTAATATTAGTGTGTTTTATCGTTATATTCAATTTGGTAATACTTAGGTTATTTAAAAAAATGAAATGCCTGTAACAGATGAATTTTCGTCTGAAACTCTGATACCTCGAAAGAGATTGTCAAATTTGTACAAGAAGTGGATCTAGTTTTTGTCGTAACCCTCTCTACTTTTTTGCACATGATATGTGGGTGAAATGATGATACCCTGCCAACTTTCAACGTTTTAAAAGTTCATTTGTAGTGGTTTTCAATTTTAGGGTCATTTAGCTCAAAAAATCAGTAAATGCATGAAAAATAGCAAATGATGTCAGAAAGGGTTGAAAGTTGATGATGTATCTTTGAATGGTGCATATTGAACGCACAAAAAGTCTGGAGTTGTAATAAGTTAAAAAAAATGAAATGCCTTTGTAACATATGAGCTTTCGTCCGAAACCCTGATACTTCGAAAGAGATTGTCCATTTTGTACACGAAGTGCATCCAGTTTTTGCCGTAAGCCTCTCTACTTTTTTGGACATGCTATGTGGGTGAAATGATGATACCATGCCAACTTTCAACCTTTTCACAGTAAATTTGTAGTGGTTTTCAATTTCAGGGTCATTTACCTCAAAAAATCAGTAAATGAGCTGAAAATTAGCAAATGAAGTCAGAAAGGTACACGTTTGTCCGGAGCACAAAATTACAAGTTTCAAATGCAAAACACATAAGCACCCTAACTATTACAAAGATTCCCTACTGTCTTTGGGTGTGAAACTTTTTCTTCGCGTGTGTCCCTTTGCACCATAACGATGGACAATCTTGATCATTTAACTGGATGCTCAGGTCAATATTCACTTTGAAGGAGCAATTTCATGACACTTTTCATAATCTTCTGGCATGTCTGTCTTGCCATCCACTCCCACGATGTTTCTTTTCCTTGAAAGAACTATGTGGTGCTTTGGCTCATCGTATGATGTATTCGCTTCCTTATCTTTTCTTTTTCTCGGCTTGGTAGACATGTCCTTCACCTAGAAAACCTGCACCACATCATTGGCTAGGATGAATGGTTCATTTGCGTAGGCAAGATTATTGAGATCCACTGTTGTTATTCCGTACTATGGGTCTTCCTTTACGCTGCCTCCTATCATATAGACCCATTTGCACCGAAACAAAGGGTCCTTCAAATCAGGTCCATAGTCAAGTTCCCATATCTCCTCTATGTAACCATAATATGTGTCCTTTCCCCTACTGGTTGCTACATCAAAGCGGATACCACTATCTTGGTTGGTGCTCTTTTTATCTTGGGCGATCATGTAAAGTCATTATATTTAAAGATGGTAACTGGGACAACAAGTACCCTTTGAAATTCATTATATTCAAAGATGGTAACTGGGACAACAAGTACAGGTCATCTTCAATATTGGCGTCATGAATGGCACGTGTCTGCAACCAACCGGTGAAAGTCCTCGTTTGTTCACGTGTAATCTAGTCTTCGGACTGCTCCGGGTATTTGGAGCTTAGAATATTCTTGTGTTCCTCCATATACGGAGCCACCAACGCAGAATTTCTTGGAACTGTGTAGTGTGCTTCAGTGAGAGAATGCCCGTCCGTACACATTATTTGATCCGGTCCTAGCGTGCTATCTCCACCCAGTCTGCCCTTATGTCGCGATTCAGGAACACCAATCGGCTTAAGGTCAGGAATAAAGTCAGCACAAAACTCAGTGAACTCCTCATTTTCATGGCCCTTGGAGATGCTTCCTTCTGTCCTAGCATGGTTATGAACATATTTCTTTGAGACTCCGGTGAACCTCTCAAAGGGGAACATATTGTGTAGAAATACAGGACCTAGAACGACAATCTCTTTGCATAGGTGAACTGGGACGTGTGTCATGATATTGAAGAAGGATGGTGGGAACACCAACTCAAAACTGATAAGACATTACACCAAATCATATCTCCAACCTTGGTATGATCTCTAGATCGATTACCTTCTGAGAGATTGCATTGAGGAATGCACACAGCTTCACAATGGCTAATCGAACGTTTTTCGGTAGAAGCCCCCTCAATGCAACCGGAAGCAGCTGCGTCATAATCACGTGGCAGTCATGAGACTTTAGGATCTGAAAATTTTTCTCCGCCATATTTATTATTCCCTTTATATTTGACGAGAAGCCAGACGACACCTTCATACTGAGCAGGAACTCAAAGAAGATTTCCTTCTCTTCTTTGGTAAGAGCATAGCTGGCATGACCCTGATGTATGTCATCCCTTCTGTGCATACGTTGCTGGTCCTCCCATGCCTCCGGTGTATCTTCTGTCTTCCCATACACGCCCCAGAAGGCAAGCAGGGTCACGCAAAGATTCTTCATCATGTGCATCACGTCGATTGCAGAGCGGACCTCTAGGTCTTTCCAATAGGGAAGGTCCCAAAATATAGATTTGTTCTTCCACATGGGTGCGCGTCCATCAGCGTCATTCCGAATAGATTGTCTGCCAGGACCCTTTTGAAAGATTACCTTCAAATCCTTAACCATATCATGTACATCATCACCGGTACGGTGGCGAGGCTTTGTCCGGTGATCTGCCTCACCTTTGAAATGCTTGCCTTTCTTTCCTATGTGATGCTTTCTCGGAAGAAATCCACGATGTCGTAGGTACACATTCTTCTTACAATTATCCAAATATATACTGTCAGTATCATCCAAACAGTGCATGCATGCACGGTATTCCTTGTTTGTCTATCCTCAAAGGTTACTGAGAGCAGGCCATTCATTGATGGTCATAAACAGCAACACATGTAGGTCAAATTCTTCCAGTTTGTGCTCATCCCACACACTTACACCTTTTTCATTCCACAACGGTAAGAGTTCTTCAACTAATGGCCTTAGGTACACAGCAATGTTGTTGTCGGGTTGCTTAGGGCCTTGGATGAGCACTGGCATCATAATGAACTTTCGCTTCAGGCACAACCAAGGAGGAAGGTTATACATACATAGAGTCACAGGACAGGTGCTATGGTTGCTGCTCTGCTCCCCAAAAGGATTAATGACATCTACGCTTAGACCAAACCATATGTTCCTTGCGTCACCTGCAAAGTCCTCCCAGAACTTTCTCTTGATTTTTCTCCACTGCGACCCGTCAGCGGGTACTCTCAACTTCTTGTCTTTCTTACGGTATTCTCTGTGCCATCGCATCGACTTGGCATGCTCTTTGTTTTGTAACAAACGTTTCAACCGTGGTATTATAGGAGCATACCACATCACCTTGGTAGGAATCTTCTTCCTGGGGCACTCACCCTCGACATCACCAGGGTCATCGCGGTTGATCTTATAGCGCAATGCACCGCATATCGGGCACGCGTTCAAATCCTCGTACTCACCGCGGTAGAGGATGCAGTCATTAGGGCATGTAGCATCTTCCGCACCTCTAATCCTAGAGGGCAGACAACCTTCTTTGCTTCGTACGTACTCTTGGGTAATTAATTGTCCTTTGGAAGCATCTTCTTTAACATTATCAGCAATTTTCCAAATCCCTTGTCAGATACACCATTCTTTTCCTTCCATTGTAGCAATTCCAGTGTGGTGCCCAGCTTTTTCTTGTCAGCTTTGCAATTCGGGTACAACAATTTCTTGTGATCCTCTAACATGCGCTACAACTTCTTCTTCTCCTTTTCACTTGCGCAGTTTCTCTTTGCATTGCCAATGGCCCGACCTAGATCATCAATGGGCTCATCTGATGCCTCTTCTTCGGCTTCTTCCCGCATTGCCGGCTCAGCTTCTTCCCCCATTGTTGTACCATCGTATTCAGGGAACCCATGGCCAAGATAGTTGTGGTTGTCCTCTTCTTCTTCATTGTCTTCCATCATAACCCCTCTTTCTCTGTGCTTGGTCCAAACATTATAGTGGGGCCTGAAACCAGACTCAAACAGGTGTACGTGAATGGTTCTTGACTTAGAGTAATTCATATCATTCTTACAGCCAGCACACGGACAAGGCATAAAACCATCTGCCCGCTTGTTTTCCTCAGCCACAAGCAGAAAAGTATGCACGCCATTAATGAATTGGGGAGAGCATCGGGCATCGTACATCCATTGTCGGCTCATACAACACTTATCCTCATAAAACAACATACAAATAACTCTCTAGCTGAAGCATTTAAATGCAACAACAAATGTGATCAAGATCGCAACTAAGGTAACAATTAATCCAACAGCATAATGACACCAAGCCTCACTATCTATGGCATATTTTCTAATCTTTCTAATCTTCAAGCGCATTTTCTCCATCTTGATCTTGTGATCATCGACGACATCGGTAACATGCAACTCCAATTCCATCTTCTCCCCCTCAATTCTTTTCAATTTTTCTTTCAAATACTCGTTTTCTTTTTCAACTAAATTTAACCTATCGACAATAGGGTTGGTTGGAATTTCCGGTTCACATACCTCCTAGATAAAAATATTTATGTCAACTTGATGGGCATAATTTTTCATAAACACGAAATGCAACAAATAGTTATAAAAGAGAACATACCACATCTGAATCATAACCCAGACGAGGGCCGACGGGTACGGATATCAAAACCATGGCACTATGTATAACAAACAACGTACGGGTAAGATAATTATACAAGTAATTATAGATCTAAATCACACAAACATGATTTTTTTTCTTATATTTAAAAGATAAGAACAAGAGTCTCACCACAACATGGAGCCGTCGATGGGACGGTGCAGGCGATCGACGGTGGTAGGACGGAGACGGGAAGGCACTAAGTAAACCACACCTACATATGCAAACTAAGAGTTATTTTGACCTCAATTTGCATATAAATCAAATACTACCACATATAATTCCTCCCAAAATAAAACCCACAAATCACTACACTTATAGAGCGTTGCAAGAGCTAATCTAGCAATGAGAGATGAAAGGACAAAGTTGCTAACCTTTGTGATCACTTGGATGGATGGGGTGCCTTCAAATCTTCACAAATTTGGCAAAAATGGAGTGTGAGCTTGAGCAATGGGGAAGAACAGAGGAAGGAAGGAATGAAAGGGGAAAACAGAGAGAAATCGGCTCGGGCTTGACGAAGGGTTTATATAGAGGCATCTTTAGTCCCGATTGATTATATGAACGGGACTAAAGGTGCATCTCTAGTCCCAGTTCATGGCATGAATCGGTACTAGAGGTGCTGGTGGGGCCGCAGCCTGACACTAGCCTGCCACCACCTCTTTAGTACCGGTTCGTGGCACGAACTGGTCCTAGAGGTTCGCAACAAACTGGGACTAATGACCACCGTCCGCCTAGCTGTTGGAACCGGCACTAATGATTACAAACTGGGACTAATGTGCTTCACATTTGGCCCTTTTTCTATAGTGTCTATCAATTGCCCAATAGTAATTCATTTACCCACCATTTGCTATTTTTCTTGAGAGAAGCCACTAGTGAAATCTAAGGCCCCCGGGTCTCTTCTTTATTATATTTGCCTTCGCGATCTATTTTTATTTGCTTTTAGTTTCAAATATATTAATCCAAAAATACAAAAATACTTTGCTGCACTTTATTTTATTCGTGATCTATTCATTCAATCTATTACAACTTTCTCTCGTCTACTTGCAAATTTTTGGCGTCGTTGCCTGAAAGGGATTGACAGCCCCTTTAATACGTCAGGTTGCGAGTATTTGTTATTTGTGTGCAGGTTCTCTTCACGTAGTGTTGCGTGGTTCTCCTACTGGTTCGATAATGTTGTTCCCATAACTGAGGGAAATACCTACCTCTGTTGTGATGCATCATCCCTTCCTCTTTGGGGAAATACGGACGTAGTTCAAGCCACATCATGGACCCGCGGGTCTATGGTAAACTACTCACAAATCATCGGAAGGGCGGCAAGGTTGGTGTAGAGGCCCTCCGTGATCAAATCCCCCTCCAACAAAGTGCTAGAAAAGGCCCCAAGATGGGATCTCACAAGAACAGAAGTTTGCGCGCGGCGGAAAAGCATTTTTGTTGTGCCCTCTGGTATACGGGGAATATTTGGGGATTTAGAGAGCTAGAATTAAGGTTAGGGGAGTCCCAAGGGACCCACAAGCTTGGGACCGCCCCCCCCCAAGGGCGCGCCTCTAGGGCTTGTGGCCCTCTCATGGCTCCTATGGCCTCCTCCCAAAGCTTCGTGGTTGTCTTCTAGTGCAAGAAAAATCCTCAAAAAGTTTTGTTCCCTTTGGTATTAATTTTCTGTAAAAGACAAAAACAAGGAAAAAATAGCAACTGGTAGTGAGCACTAGGTTAATAAGTTAGTCCCAAAAATGATATAAAATAGCATATTCATGCATATAAAGCATCCAAGATGGATAATAGAATAGCATGGAAGAATAAAAAATTATAGATACGTTGGAGACGTACCCGTTAGTAGAATGTTCGGTTTCAATAATACTTGTGTTTTCGGTTGTAACGTGGCAACTCTTGTTCCAAAATGACTTTGTTGGTTGTTAACGTGTGCGCCTTTGCAAATCGGACAACATTTTTATCATAACATGCATGTTGGTACCATGTGAAGATAACATGCTCAGTCTCATGATTTTTAGGAGATTTTTGGATTTACATGAATTTAAAAACCAAGTTTCTTAATTTTCCGGCCGAACCATGACGCCCAAATATTTGAAATTCATTCCCATTTCTTTCATGGGACCTAAACATTCACCCAAGGACACACATATGGTTTTTGAACCCATTTTGGCGCACTGGAGCATGTGCATGTAGTTCAAATTTGAATTATGCACATTAAGTGCCTAGAAAACTCAAATAATGTATAAAATGCTGAATGAACCCTGAAAAATTCTAAAATTTAGCACAAAACTCCTATTGGTCTATGTTTCCTCTTTAAAAAATCAAGACGGGAAGAGGCAGTGTATGTCGTTTCACACACACAGGTGACACTTCCCCTCTCGGAACCATGAGCCTTCTTGAGAAAAGCTCCAGTTTGCAAGAAGCTTATACCAAAACATGTCCTAGATCGGACAATTTTTTTACCATTGCATCTTGGTGCCATGTCATGACACCATCCAAGTTTCATGATTTTCAAGCGAGTTTTGGATTTACAGGAATTTAAAAACCAAGTTTCTCAATGTTTCCGGCCGAGCAATGGTAACCCACAAGCATAGGGGATCGTTTGTAGCCTTCTTTGGTAAATAAGAGTGTCAAACCCAATGAGGATCTAAAGCTAGAATAAATATTCCCTCAAGTTCTATCGACAACCGATACAACTCTATGCACACTTGACGTTTGCTTTACCTAAAACAAGTATGAAACTATTTTGCAAGAATAAAACTAGGAGTACCTTGAGAGAATACAACTACAAATAAATTACAAGGTAATAAAAGTGGATAGCTTTTGTCAACAAGAAAGTCATTTGTCCCTAGGCAATCAATAACAAGTACCCGTAATCATTCTTGTAATTTTATATGAGGGAGAGGCATGAGCCAACATACTTTCTGTACTTGGATCATATGCACTTACGATTGGACCCCTAGCAAGCATCCGCAACTACTAAAGTTCATTAAGGTCGTGAAACCCAACCATAGCATTAAGTATCAAGTCCTCTTTATCCCATACGCAACAACCCACTTACTCAGGTTTAAGCTTCTATCACTCTCGCAACCCACCATAAGCGAATCATGAACGTATTGCAACACCCGACAGCGGGGACCCCTCACGATTGTGCGATACGAAGGGCACGGTAGGACAACACCATAAATAAAATATACAAGCATACCAACCAAGATCACGATTAACCCACAGGACAAAATGGATCCAATCAAACATCCTAGGATAGCCAAATATCATTGGGAAATAATATATGTAGTTGAGCACCATGTTTAAGTAGAGATTATAGCGGGGAGAAGAGGTGTTACACCACCGCATAGAGGGGGAGAGAGTTGGTGAAGATAGTAGAAAGATTGTTGATGTATATCGTCGTCCCAATCCTTGCCCCGGTACGCCCGTCGATGGGGTACGCCAAATTGGTCGACCGCCCAGGGCCCCCAAAATTCTGGGGCCCCAAGTCGCCAGGTCAACATGTAGTCTAGTCGAGCGAGGGCCAGCAAAACGAGCACGTCACCTCAATCATCTAAAGCAAATCATACCAGCAACCAGCCCATCCTTGTCGTAGACGCCTCGTGAGTCGTGACCTTGGCTGATCATACCACTAGGGCTTGTTCCGTCGGTTGACTCTCCCGATTGGATCACTCGCCTCGCGTGTTGGTCACCCTCTCTTTCGTCACCCACGGCCCTCCTTCGGTCTTCATCCTGTCTCCTCTCAAGATGGATGTTGCCGGCCTAGTTGACTAGTTCCCCAAGTCATGATCCCCACACGAGTGGTCCAGATCTGTCTGCTATAGGCCGGTTTGCTTCAGAATTCTTGTAAGTACATCTAGTGCCCCTTAGTAATTTTGGTGTATTGAAGACTTATAGGTTAAGGGACTAATATGTTTGTGAGTATACATAGGCTCTATAAGTCAATGAGGAGTTTGATATTTAGAGTGAAAGTCGACCCCTAAAAATGAATGTCTTCGGCTGAAGACTTTGGTTCTCCTGAAGACTTTGAAAGTGAAGAAATTGGTGTAACCTTGAAGACTTCGATATTCATGCGAGGAATCTGAAGCGTGAACACTTTTGTTTTCGTGGTTTCGTTCTCTTCTTCTGGAGTCATAGGAAACACCGTACTGTTAAAGGGGGTCGAGGTAATACTAAGGAAACAGATTTCCAAGTGAGGCTCATCTCAAAATCCTACACCTACCCAATCCTTCGAGTGAAGCCATTGGAAATCTCATATTAGTTCAGTCAATTTCGTTAGTGATAGAGACGAAGATCTTCTGGTCTCTGAGGAATTTGTTCTGACTGAGGAGTTAGGAATTCGCTAGTGCAAATTGCCTACACAGTGAGGAACAAGATAGCCCTGAGGAATTCGAACCTCAAATCCGACCGTTGCTGTGCCACGCGCCAGCTGTCCAAAATATCCTACCACCTAACGGTCATATCAGACAAGGGCATTATGCCTTATCATGTCGGGTTGCTCCCTAGGCTATAAATAGCCGTCCCCTACAACCACTCGCTGGTTGGCTGCTCCGAGAGAAACTGACACTTGTCATTTGAGAGCATCCCATTCCTCCGAGGACTGTGAGCGAAAATCATCAAGTGAGGAAAACCCAAAATCCCAAACCCAAACCTACAAACCCCAAGTGACTGAGCATCGCTGAAGAGATTGTTCCTGTGTGGAACCGACGCTTGTTACCTTTGAGGACTGTGTATCCTCCAAACGGTTAGGCGTCATGGTCTGAGCATCCAAGAGAAATTATGGATTGCCGAGTGACCAAGTCTGTGAAGGTTTGGAAGTCACCTGTGAAGACTTACCACTACTGTTGGGCGAGGTCTGTGTGATATTAGCTCAAGTTGAATACGGTGAGGACTGTCTGTCTGGGACTGTGTGTCCTCGAGTTTAAATACTCAGCCGCTCCAACTAGATGTACAACTGTCACAGCAGTTGGAACTGGTCTACCAAATCATTGTCTTCACCAAGCCAACTGGTTCTATTTCCTCAACCCTTTCATTTCCTCAGTTATGTGTTGATGTACCTGATCATTACTATTTGAAGACTTTGACTGAAGACTTTCTCTAATTCCTCAATCCTATTTCTTCAGTCTGTTTGTCTTCATCCTGCTTATCATGTGTTTACGCTTTCTGTACTCTGTGTTTGTCTTTCATTTCATCATGATGACTATGTGGTTGCTCTGTTATGCTTATTCGTGAGTACTTATTCCAACGCAAGTAGTTCTTTGCTTAGGAATTTCCTCACCCTGAAATTCCTTAGTGAAGAATTCATTAAAATCGCCTATTCACCCCCCCCCCTCTAGTCGACGTACCGCACTTTTTGGTATCAGAGCAAGGTACTCCCTTGTTCCGTGTGATTCTGGTTTAACCACCTGGACTTTTAGTTATGTCGACTGTAGGTATGATCAAGGTCTCGGCTGGGTGTCCTACCTTTGATGGGACGGACTACCCCTACTGGAAGAACAAGATGCGTATGCATCTTGAGGCAATTGATAACGATCTCTGGTATGTTGTGGAAAATGGCGTTCCCTCAGTCACTCCGTCTCTGAATGCTACTGATGTGAAGAGATTCAAGCAACTTGATTCTCAAGCGAAGAATATCATATGTGGCCATCTGAGAAAAGATCAGTACGGCAGAGCGAGTGCACTAGAAACTGCTAAGCTGATTTGGGACAAGCTGTCCAAGGTCAACGAAGGAGTCTCAACTCAACATGACTCCCGAGTTGATGTTCTTTGCAATCTCTTTAACCGCTTCAAAAGACTCGACAATGGAAATGTTCAGCAAACCTTCAATCGCCTCACTGACATCTCAGATGAGCTTCAAGCACTTCGTGCCAATGATATCACCGATCATGAGGTGGTGAAGAAATTGTTGAGATCTCTTGACTCCTCATTTGATACCCTTGCACTGATGATTCAAGAACGAGCTGATTACAAGTCACTTGATCCCGCTGATATCCTCGAGAGGCTAAACACTCATGAGTTCCAGCTTGCTGAAAAGAGAGATCTCTATGGATCGAGCTACGAAAGATCACGTGCACTGAAGGCCAAGGCAGTATCTGAGTCCGAAGCTGAGGATTCTGGAAGCAGCCTTGGTGATCATGAAGAATTGAGCCTGGAGCTAGCAATGCTCGTGAGGAAATTCCAGAAGTTCTCTCGCCGTGGCCATTTTGGAAAGTCTTCAAGAAATGATGATTCCTTGTCCCATGACTACAAAAAGAGAACTTGCCACAAATGCAAGAAACCTGGTCACTACATGTTTGATTGTCCTCTCTGGGAAAAGGAATTAAAGAAGAAGAAGTACAAAGATGACAATTCTAATGACACAAAGAAGAAGAAGAAATCTTCAAAGTCTTCATCATCAAAATCCTCAGAGTCTTCATCTCACAAGAAGAGCAGTTCCAAGAAGGCCCGGGCAATCATTGGCAAGGAAATGGAATCTGAAGCAAAATTTGAGGATAATGTGGAAGAGGAGGAATCTGAGGAATCTGACTCTGGTGTGTCTAGCCTAGCCCTCTCTACTTCTTACATCAGCAAGTCCATCTTCAACACTGAAGAAAATGACTCCCCTGACTCTGCTGACAAGGCCAACGATGACTATGCTCCCACCTACTGCTTCATGGCAAAAGGTGCCAAGGTACTCAAACATTCCCCCTCTAACTCTAGTGAGTATGAATCTGATGACAATCTTAAGCCTAGCTAATCAAAACTTGCAAAAATTGTTGTTAAACAACAGAAGGCTTTAGAAAAGATTCAAAATCAACTAGACAGAAGCGATGACCTGTTGGGTGAGGAATTGAATCGAACTAAGACTCTGACAGATAATCTTCAGAGACTTCAAACTCGGTTTGACAACCTTCAAAATCATCATAACACTCTCTTATCTGATCATGAAAAGCTTTCTTATGAATTTCTTCAGAGAAAGCAAGATCTTGAGAAGTTAAAAGCGAGTTATGATGATCTTCAGAAGGAAAATGATTCATTGCTCGCTCAACAGATCAGTTCCGCTCAGGAAGAATTTATTCCACCATGTCTGAAATGCATTGAGCGTGAATCTGCTAATTCATCACCTGAATGTTCAAATGCTTCTATTGCTGCAAATTCTTCAACTGTCTCTATGGTTACAAATTCCTCATCTAAGGCTACCACACGTGTCACTAACAATAATGCAGGGCTGAAAAAATTGTATGTGACAGGCATTTACAAAAGCCTCAAAGGGCATCAGACTCTATGTGATGTGCTCAAAAAGCAGATCTTGAACAGGAACCCTAGGAAAGAGGGTATTGCCTATGAGAGGAAACTCTATGCTGATGGGACCTACTGGAAACCTAAGCAGTACCCCAAAACCTCATGGGTTGCTGCAAAAGGACCTCCTGTTGACCCATGCAATTTATCTGGCTTTACCTCTGATTCTTCATATTCCTCTGATGAGTCATTTGACTCCAACTATAAGCTGTTTAAGAATCAAAATGGTGAAGTATTTGCTCGATATGTTCGAACTAACTGCAGGAACGGTACCCCTATGAAGAAAATATGGGTTCGTAAGAGGTGCCTTGAAAATCTTCAGGTGAATGTCATCATGACACCACCCATGAAGAATAGGAACCCCAGATCAAATTCTTCATATGGATCAAAATCTTCATATGGATCCAAATCCTCATATGGACCAAATTCCTCTCATGGTTCAAATTCCTCGGGCGGATCAAAATCCTCATATGAACATCATCGTGCTAATACTTCTGTTTCGCAAGGAAAGTCTAAAGGCTATGAATATGTGCATTATTCTTCAAACCATTATGTTCATAAGTCCTCGAAGAATTTCTCTGCTTATTCATATGCTTATCCTAACCACTCTTCTGTGAAATGAAGTGCACTGGCTTCTATGCCATCATTTTCTTATGGAGCTCGCAGAATGATGAACTCTTTGCCAACCCTCCAGATGTGGGTGGTGAAGAAAAAGAACTAATCTCTTATGCATGGTCAGGTCTCCAGACGAACTTGATCGTCTGAAGAATTTGTTGGAGACCTGAATAGGCTTGAAAGGATGCAAGCTAATCATTAAGAAATGAATCAGTCATTTCTCACGTCCTCATATTGCTATATCTGTTACTATTGATGAAATAGATATCATATTCTTCACTGATGAAGTATATGGGTTCGTAAGTTGCACTAATTCATCTACAGGATGAACAACACAAAGCTACTGAGTGGGTCCTCGACAGTGGATGTACAAATCACATGACTGGTGACAGGAGCTTGTTGATGGACACTGATTTGTCACCATCTCATCTGAAGAATATCACCTATGCTGACAAAGGCAAAAGCAAGGTATTGGATCTGGGTAAGGTTGCAATTTCAAAGAATAAACACATGGACAAGGTCATGCTTGTTGAGTCCTTAGGATTCAATCTTATGTCTGTCTCAATGCTTTGTGATCTTGATATGGTTGTTGTCTTTGGCAAATTTCGCTGCCTTGTGCTAATGGAATTTGACAACTCCAAAGTCTTCGAAGGCTTTAGGGAAGGATACTTGTATATTGCTGATTTCTCTGCAGGACCACAGCCTGCCACATGTCTACTTGCAAAAGCTTCAGAATGCTGGTTATGGCATCGACAACTTGGTCATGCTGGGGTGAGGAACTTGCATACACTCGCGAAGAAGAAGCACGTCATTGGCATCGAGGGTGTCAAATTCCTCAAAGATCATATTTGTGGGGCTTGTGAGGCTGGAAAGATCACCAGAGCCAAGCATCCTGCGAAGACTATCATGACCACTTCTCGTCCCTTTGAATTACTTAACATGGATCTATTTGTCCCTACTCATTAAGCCACGTTCACTAGTTCTGCAACTTTATATGGCTTTGTCATAGTTGATGACTACTCTCGTTACACATGGGTGCATATCATCACTTACAAAAATGAAGTGCAGGAAATCTTCAGACGATTTTCCTCAAGGGCTTCCACTAACTTCGGTGTGAAGATCAAGCATATCAGGAGTGATAATGGAACCAAGTTCAAGAACACTGGCCTCGATGAATATCTCGATATGCTTGGTATTAGTCACGAATTGTCTGCTCCTTATACTCCTTAGCAGAATGGCGTTGTGGAGCGCAAGAACAGGACTCTTGTGGAGATGGCCCGCACTATGCTTGATGAATACAAAACACCTGAGCTCTTCTGGCCTGAAGCAATTGATACTGCGTGCCACATCATCAACAGAGTATATCTTCACAAATTCTTCAAAAACACCTCATATGAACTCCTCACTGACAAGAAACCCAATATAAGTTATTTCAAAGTCTTCGGTGCTAAATGCTGGATTCGAGATCCTCACCATCACTCTAAATTTGCACCAAAAGCACATGAGGGTTTTATGCTTGGTTACGGAAAGGACTCGCACACCTACAGAGTCTTCAACATCAATCACCACAAGGTTGTTGAAACTATAGATGTGCGGTTCGATGAAACTAATGGCTTGCAAAGAGAGCACCTATCTCCTGTCCTTGATGAAATGTCACCTGAGGAATCCATCAAGTTCAAAGCTACTGAGGATGTCATCCCTACCGAAGAATCTGCTAAAGAAGTCATTCCTGATCGTGAAGAAAATCATACTGGTGCTGCTGAAGAAACTCGTCCTGAAGAAACTGGTAGGCCTAAGCAAAGTCATCAACCCGCACACCCTCGCATTGCAAACGAAGTGCAAGTTGAGAAGATCATCGATGACATTCGTGCACCAGGTCCCCTCACGCGCTCAAAGGCTTCACGTTGATCTAACTTTTGTGGGCATTTTGCTTTTGTCTCTATCACAGAGCCCACTAAAGTAGATGAAGCATTCATGGAATCTGAGTGGATTCAATCTATGCAAGATGAATTGCATCAATTCGAGCTCAAAAATGTGTGGGAGCTTGTCAAGCGACCAGACCCACGCAAGCACAACATCATCGGTACCAAATGGATCTACCGCAACAAACAAGACGAAAATGGCCTCGTGGTGAGGAATAAGGCTCATCTTGTAGATCAAGGCTACACACAGGTTGAAGGAATTGATTTCGATGAAACTTTTGCACCTGTTGCTAGACTTGAGGCTATTCGCATATTGCTTGCTTATGCTAACCATCATAATATCATCTTACAACAAATGGATGTGAAAAGTGCATTCCTCAATGGTAAGCTTGAGGAAGAAGTATATGTTGCTCAACCACCCGGTTTTGAGGATCCAAAATTTCTAGATCACGTCTATAGACTCAACAAGGCCCTCTATGGCCTCAAGCAAGCACCTCGGGCGTGGTATGACACACTGAAGGAATTCCTCATGAAGAAAGGCTTCAAACCCGGTTCACTTGACCCAACTCTTTTCACCAAATCTATGATGATGAATTATTCGTGTGCCAAATATATGTTGATGATATTATCTTTGGTTGCACTAACCAACGTTACAGTGATGAATTTGCCTATATGATGAGTGAAGAATATCAAATGTCTATGATGGGAGAAATGAAATTCTTCTTAGGTCTTCTGATTCGTCAACAATACAATGGCATATTCATATCTCAAGAGAAATACCTCAAGGATGTGTTGAGGAAATTCGGCATGCAAGATTGCAAAGGCGTGAAAATTCCTATGCCCACAAATAGCCATCTATGCACTGATGAAAATGGTAAAGACTTCGATCAAAAGGTATACTGCTCCATGATTGGCTCTTTATTGTGCCTATGTGCATCTAGGTCGGATGTTATGCTTAGTGTTTGCATGTGTGCCCGATTCCAAGCTACACCGAAGGAATCACACCATAAGGCTGTGAAGCATATTCTTCGATATCTAGATCACACACCAGCGCTTGGATTATGGTATCCCAAGGGCTCTTCCTTTGATCTCATTGGATATTCAGGCTCTGACTATGCTGGCGATCGGGTGGACCGCAAGTCAACATCAGGCACATGTCATTTCCTCGGACGATCCTTGGTATGTTGGTCCTCAAAGAAACAGAACTGCGGATCACTCTCCACTATAGAAGCTGAGTATATTGCTGCTAGATCTTGCTATGCTCAACTACTATGGATGAAGCAAACACTCAAGGACTATGTCATCAACGTGAAGAATGTGCCTCTCTACTGCGACAATGAGAGTGCTATCAAGATTGCTCACAACCCAGTTCAGCACTCGAAGACAAAGCACATCCAGATTCGTCATCATTTTCTTTGTGACCATGTGTTGAAGGGCGACATCTCCATCGACCACGCAAGTACTGAAGACCAGCTGGCCGATATCTTCACAAAGCCCTTGGATGAGAAGTGATTTAGCAAGTTGCGGTGTGAGCTAAATATCCTAGAATCTTTGAATGTTCTTTGAGAAGGACACACATCCTAACACTTATGCTGACTTGATGACTTAGATGTGCAACACATGAAGTAACGTTTTTCTTCAATCAATGAAGACTAACACTCTAAGTGTGAAGAAATTAATGAAGGAATTGATTCTCAGAACCCTAAGAGAATTGTACGCGGTGTCTGAAATCAGCTTTCTTATACGGTGGGTTACGCCACCAACCAAAGTTGAAAATCTTCAATTTGAGTTTTTCTTCATTTTTGAAATTCCTCAGTTTTTCAATTTCTTCAACTTTGCATTGTCTTCACTCTTTCCATCGTTGTTATTCATTTGACTATATATATATATATATATGAGTTTATGTCCTCTACAACATTCAGTTATTGCTAATTCTTCAAGTTGATTTTTTCTGCTAAGTGAATGTGATCGGACCCTTCCCCCTCTATGCTAAACGCAACCCGATCTGTTCACAAATTCTGCATGTGCGTTCTATTTGAAACTCGTTCAAATTCTTCACTGTGTCCTTGTCAGCTGAAGAAATTGCGAACGACACTTTAAATTATTCTTATCTAAATTTTTTGGCTTTTGCCACTCAAACCGTTACACATTCCACGATATACTTATCTATTCACCCACGATCTCACACGATCTCCACCTGTCAGTACGTGGGTGACACATGTCGCGTGAATGAGAAGGGTCAGGGGCACGTTCATCCAAATTCATCGAGCGAACAGTTTTTCACCTCAGCTATAAATACCCCCTTCCCTTCCTCATTTCATTTTTACTCCGCTCGAACTCACTCCCTCGCTCGAGCTTCTCAAGCCCTAGCACCGCCGCTACCTCCATCGTCGCTAGTGAGGAAGAGCTTCACTGCCTCGACCTCGTCGCCGTCGTACTCATGTCGGTCGCGGAAATCTTCCCTCCGCCGTCGCCGTAGACGTCTTCCTCCGCCAAGTTAGGGCATGGAAGATCCGAGCCGACGAACTTCTAAATCTACACCTCTTGTTCGTCGTCTTCTTCATCAAGGGTAATTAAAAGTTACTTTTACCGCATTTATTCTACTGATGATTTTCATCAAATCTTCAAAAGGTGTTTGTTCTTCAACCTCCACACTCTAAACACCTAGCACAAATCTTCAGTTCTTGATCTGTTTCTCTAAGTGACGTTTTTCTTCATGATTCCTCAATTGTGTGAATCTCACGATCTGCACAACTTTGGAACCTAGGACAGCGTACGCTTAGTGAAATTCTTCAAGACACACCGGGTCAATTTTCTCAAACTTGTTCAATTTACAAAACCTTCACGGAACGCATATGACCTCTCCAAATTCTTCGCACCTATGCTCTGTTCACAGGTACACATGTCTGCTACTGAATCACTAGGCTCTCATAACCTTAAATCCTTGGCAGTGTTCCTCAAAGAAAAGCTGCATACTTCTTCAGAGAACTCAATTGTGCAAATTCCTCAGCTTAAGAAAATGGCAGACGGTAAAAGGCCTCAAAAAGGAGGAAAGAAGCTTGAGGTTAATACTGCTTTTGAGATCCCTGCAGATATCTATACAGGGTACTGCACACCTGATGAGGCAACTCATGGCAAGGAAACAAAGAATGAGCACAAAGTGCGCATTCAGAGGATAGAAAGAAGATGGGCAAGAGAGTGGAGGGAGTATAGATATGTTACTCCCAAATACATGAAGAAATTTGCTCTCAACCCTCCATGCCCAAGACCTCCTCTGGCACCTGGCCAACTAGCTGATCCAACAAGCCTGGTGAGGATTATACTGATGAGTGGGCCAGGCGGCAAGCTAAGCTGGCCAAGCAGGCCAAAGAAGCAGTGAAGAAATTCAATGAGGATTCTGCTGCTGCCGCTGCCGCTGCCGAGGCTTCTTCAAGCAAGAAGGCTATGCCAAAGAAGCCAGGCAAGAAACCACCTTCCTCAGCAATGCCCTCACGGCCAAGTTCTTCTTCAATGCCCTCACGGCCAATCTCCTCAGTGCCACCAAGGCAGTTTCCTCAAGCTGCCCTAGTTTCTCAAGCTGCTCAAATCCCTCGGGTTTCAAAACCCTTAGCTCCTCCGGCAAAGTCCTCAGCACTTGTGCATCTCGCCATGTGCCAAAGGACCACTCACATATCAATTGCCTCAGGAGCTTCAACAAGTTCTTCTGCTCACCCTTCATCAACCGATCCCACTCGGCTAAATACCAAGGCCACTGCTGGACGAGGCACTAGACCAAGTCCTCACAAGAAGCAGGTGGTCTTTCAAACTCTGTTCAATGATGAAGCTGATGATGATGAATTAGCTGATATCATCATGGATAGACAGCAACGGGCCGCTAGAGCCGAAGGGAGTGATGTGCCCCTTCTAATCGATGCGAAGAAAATGCTCGATTTCATCGATCTATGGCACAACGATCCAAATGCTCCAATGCCAGAGTTGGGCCTCACTCCTGGACAAAGTCACGTGGTGATGGTGTTCATTGCTGAAGAGAAGTGGAAGTATGACCAAGCCAGAGTGGCTAAGAAATCGCAGTACAAGAAGCAGCGCTATCTAAAGGACAATGTCCTCAGTCTTTTGCCTGAGCAGCTCATAGCTCTACAAGCTGAAATCAAGAAGCTCAGCGATGAATTCAACGCCTACAAGGTTGAATGGCAGGGTGCCAAGGTCAGATTCGTCAAGCTGACGAAGAAATTCACTTCAAGTGTTGCTGCTCCTGTGCACATTGACGTCACTCAGGCTGAAGCATTTGCTCAAGCCACTGAAGGAATTGCCAGCACCGCTGATGAAAATCAGGCTGCTGATGAAACTGCAAGCACCAGAGCTGTTGAAGAAATTCCAGCCTCTGAAGAAACTGCCAGGGCAACCACTAGTGTTGCGCCTGAAGAACCTGCCAGGCTAGCTGAAGACTCTGTTGTTGTGCCTAAAGACACTTCTTATGACAGGCCAACTGCATCAGTTGGGCCTGAAGAAATTGATCCAACCCCCACTGCTCCGCCTGCCCCAATACCAAGCCCAATTTTCTTCCTTCTGCTCTGGAAGTGAAGAAAACCAAAGCTGCGGAGCATGCTGATCTGAAGAAGAGGAAAGCATCAGCTGCCGCAGAATCTTCGGCCCCCAAGAAGGCGAAGATTTTGACAAGTTCAATGGACAATCCCATTGATGATGTTTCTCTTGCAAGCATGCCATCAAAGGAACTTGTTCCTTATGCTGAAGAATATCAGGTTCCTGAAGAATCTGCTGAAGAAGATCCCTCTGCTGCTTCCACAGAGCAGATGGATGAGGAAATTGAAGTTGAGGCTTTCACTTCAACTCCTTAGGTATCATCGCCAACGCCTCAGTTTACTATTGAAGAGGCCGACGTTGAAGAAATGGAAGTGGATGAGGATGTGGACATTGGCTACACCACTCCAGTGATGAATGATGATTTTTGGGATAGCCAACATCCCAACTCTCCTCTGTTCACACCAATTCAACAAATTCCTCAATCCCCAGCTCCAACTGAAGTTCAAATGGGCTCTGAAGAAATTCATGCCACCCCTTCCATTCATGAATACATTCCAGCCACTAATGCTGATGAAAATGCTGCTGAAGAAATGGTGGCCCAGGCTGCAAATGAAGCAGAAGCTGATATTCCTCAGCCCGCGGCTCTAGAAATTGACATACCAGAGGTTATTCTTCAGATCACTGACACTCCTCAGCCACAGCCGAAGAATCCATTCTCCAAAACTCTAAAGTTCAAGGCTGATGCTTTCTTCAATGAGCATCTGTTCTTCACTGACTATAATCCATATGACTCTGCTCGTCTGAGGAGGAAGCGCTTTTGGACTACCAGCCAAGACAATTTCTATTCTTCCGTGCTGTTCAATAAGGACAAAGTCTTCGACCATGAGCATATTCCTCACGTGGATATGGAATCAGTGCCTTGCTTCACGCCAGTCCTTGCTGCCATTCATGATGTTGGCCTGCTCAATTTCTGCACTAACATCTGCGATTGGAATGAAGAACTCATTCTTCAATTCTATGCAACGCTGCACATCACAGGAAATCATGAAGATGTGAAATCTTGGGTGTTGGACTCGATGACAGAGAACACACACTATAAGGCACCGGCAACTGAATTGCCTCGTGCCATACCTGTCAGCCCTCCCCCAGAAGGTGCGCATCTGATCTACTCTGAAACTGAGTTGTCAGATCATTTCATGCAAGTGCTGATGAAGCTACTGAAGCCTGGACAAGCCTCAAGGACCAAATTCCTCGTGAAGGAATTGCAATATGTGCCAAGGACAGTCTATCGCATTCTGACGAAGACATTGAGTCCAATCAAAGGCCACGACTCGAATGATGAAGAAGTCATTGGCATCATGAAGAATCTGCTTTTCCACATCATGCACGGTATTCCCGTGAGCTATCAAGATTTCTTCATGAGGACTTTGGAAAACGTTGCAATGTCCCCATTTGAGTTGAAGCCTTAAGCTCCCTGGATTATGAGATTCCTCAAATCAAGGTCTTCACTCAACTACAAAGCTGATACACTCAACCATGGCAGCTACTTGCCCCCAATTGAAGGCCTCAAACGGACATTTTCCTCGGCTGATGAAAAGGGCAAGGCCACTGCTGTTATTGATGAGGGCATTCAACCATTTGATGGGCAGTTTCGCAAAGCTGCTTCATACTCCACCAATGATGACTCTGCTACTCATGATTCTGCCGCTAATGCATCTAGGCAAAGTCCTCAGGCAACAGCTCCAAGGGTGATGACTAATCGTGATTCTCCTCAGTCTTCATCAAAAGGTGGATCACAATCACAAATGGGTGAAACATCAGTTTGGTTCAATTCTTCACAACATCATAGCCACGTATAATTCAGTCAAGAAGAGCGATTACTACCTTAGTGAAGTGTTTGATCACACCTGGGCTATACTGTCTCACCTTTACGGTGATGAGGATCTTAAGCAGATAGACTTCAAGCAGGACTTCGGCTGGGCTAAGCCCCCACCGAAGAAATTCAAGAAAGTTGAGCTCCTCCTTTGGTGCCCAGCTCATATTCCTCATCCCGTGATACTGATGAAAATGAAGATCTGGACGACACTGTAGTAGGCCCTTCTCCAACAAACGACCCCACCAACGCTGACGCTCCTCCATTGAATTCTTGAAGAAATTCTTCAGGGACGTTAGTCCTCATTTTTCGTCCCTTTTGGTCATTTGATGACAAACGGGGAGAAAATTGAGTTAGTCTTCAAGCGGGTCTATATATGGGCATTTTTTTCGTTAAGTTGCAACTCCCGCTCTTCTGAAGCTTTTTGTATGAGTTGTAAACTTAAGTCCGATGGTGACCTGATACTTTTGCTCTCGTTTTCTGCATGCTATTTCCTCATTAATGCTATGCACGCATGCAAAATCACACCAGTCACCATATTTCATCATGAATTACAAGATATAGGGGAGATCTCCATGATTCTACTCTTCAAATGTGCACTGCTTCAAAAGCAAGTACCTCACTATGCACATCTTTAGGGGGAGTTCTTCTATATCTTGCAATCAAATTCCTCAATATTGAGTACTTTCAATTCATATGTTTATCCCCGTTGAAAACTTAACCTATATTGTCATCAATCACCAAAAAGGGGGAGACTGTAAGTGCATCTAGTGCCCCTTAGTGATTTTGGTGTGTTGAAGACTTATAGGTTAAGGGACTAATATGTTTGTGAGTATACATAGGCTCTAGAAGTCAATGAGGAGTTTGATATTTAGAGTGAAAGTCGACCCCAAAAAATGAATGTCTTCGGCTGAAGACTTTGGTTCTCCTGAAGACTTTGAAAGTGAAGAAATTGGTGTGACCTTGAAGACTTCGATATTCATGCGAGGAATCTGAAGCGTGAAGACTTTTGTTTTCGTGGTTTCATTCTCTTCTTCTTGAGTCATAGGAAACACCGTACTGTTAAAGGGGTCGAGGTAATACTAAGGAAACAGATTTCCAAGTGATGCTCATCTCAGAATCCTACACCTACCCAATCCTTCGAGTGAAGCCATTGGAAATCTCATATTAGTTCAGTAAATTTCTTCAGTGACAGAGACGAAGATCTTTTGGTCTTTGAGGAATTTGTTCTGACTGAGGAGTTAGGAATCCGCCAGTGCAAATTTCCTACAAAGTGACGAACATGATAGCCCTGAGGAATTCGAACCTCAAATCCGACCATTGTTGTGCTACACGCCAGCTGTCCAAAATATCCTACCACCTAACAGTCATATCAGACAAGGGCATTTATGTCTTATCATGTCAGGTTGCTCCCTAGGCTATAAATAGCCGCCCCCTACAACCACTAGTTGGTTGGCTACTCCGAGAGAAACTGACACTTGTCATTTGAGAGCATCCCATTCCTCCAAGGACTCTGAGCGAAAACCATCAAGTGAGGAAAACCCAAAATCCCAAACCCAAACCTACAAACCCGAAGTGATTGAGAATCACTAAAGAGATTGTTCCTGTGTTGAACCGACGCTTGTTACCTTTGAGGATTGTGTATCCTCCAGACGGTTAGGTGTCATGGTCTGAGCATCCAAGAGAAATTGTGGATTGCCGAGTGACCAAGTATGTGAAGGTTTGGAAGTCACCTATGAAGACTTACCAGTACTGTTGGGCGAGGTTTGTGTGATCTTAGCTCAAGGAGAATACGGTGAGGACTGTGTGTCCGGGACCATGTGTCCTCGAGTTTAAATACTCAGCCGCTCCAACCAGACGTACAACTGTCACAGTAGTTGGAACTGGTCTACGAAATCATTATCTTCACCAAGCTAACTGGTTCTATTTCCTCAACCCTTTCATTGTTGATGTACTTGATCATTACTATTTGAAGACTTTGACGAAGACTTCCTCTAATTCCTCAATCCTATTTCTTCAGTCTGTTTGTCTTCATCCTGCTTATCCTGTGTTTACGCTTTCTGTACTCTCTGTTTGTCTTTCATTTCATCGTGATGACTATGTTGTTTCTCTATTATGCTTATACCTGAGTACTTATTCCGCTACAAGTAGTTCTTTGCTTAGGAATTTCCTCACCCTGAAATTCCTTAGTGCAGAATTCATAAAAATCGCCTATTCATCCCCCCTCTAGTCGACTTAACGCATATTCAGTTCTCATATGGATTTCTTAAATGCAGTAAAAGGAATACCTAAACGAATCTGCATCTTCTGATCCAAAAAATCAAGAGACACACTCATGCCAACAATATTATATGTATGCTCTTCATTTCTGAATTTTGGTGTACAAAATGATCACATTGATTCTTTTTCTTTCTTTCTAGAATACATTGATAGTTAATAATAAATTTGAGCATTAGCCATTCCTATATATTAATAAATGACAAATTTCTTTATACTTTGTAGTTGGAGGTTTAGACTTCACATGGAGTGATACAGCTATTTTTGGAGATAATTGCTAATTCAAATTTCAAGGTACGACCATTTTTGTTTCTTATCTTGCTATAAATGAGTAGCTTAGAACTTTCGTCCCGGGCCCCCAAATTTCTAGAGACGGTCCTGTGCCCCGGCGGCACTCTAGCGCCACTAGGAGAGAGGGGGAGAAAGCCCCCCTCCTTCTTCTTCCTTGGACTCCCCCTTGATGGGAGGAGAGTTCCCCCTCTGGTCCAGGGCCTCCATGGCGGCGGAGGGGCAGGAGCCCCTCCGAGATTGGATCTGTGTCTCTGTTCCCTTCAGTTTTGTGTTCCCCAGATCTGGCCCTTCACGGTTTCTTAAATTCCCGAAGATCCGTAACTCCAATTGGTTTGAAATTTCCACACGATTTTTTCCATAAATTATCTTTCTTGCACTATAAGAAGGGCCCAAACCGCCTTACGAGGAGGTCATAAGACACCTGGATGTGCCCTAGTGTGTCTTGGGGGCTATAGGCCCCCGTTTGCGTTGATTCCACCTCCCAAAATTCACAAATATTCCAAAATAATTCTCTGTAAATTTTTATTGCATTTGGACTTTGTTTGATATGGATTTTCTGTGAAACAAAAAACATGCAACAAACAGGAACTAGCACTAGGCATTGGATAAATAGAATAGTCCAATAAATCATATAAAAAGTTGCCAAAAATATGTGAAAGTTGTATAATATTGGCATGAAAAAATCAAAAATTATAGATACGATGGAGACGTATCAGCATCCCCAAGCTTAATTCTGCTCGTCCTCGAGTAGGTAAATGATAAAAATATAATTTTTGATGCTACCTAGCATAAACTTGCTCATATATCTAATCATGGCATGAATATTAAGACAGGAGTGATTCAAAGCAATAGTCTATAATTTGACATAAAGATATCAATACTCAGGCATCCCAACAAACAATCATGTCTTTCAAAATATCAACGCTAAAGAAAACTATCCCTACAAATTCATATAGTCTTGCCATGCTCTGTCTTCTTAACACAAAGTGTTTATCATGCATAACCCCGATGACAAGCCGAGCAATTGGTTCATACTTTTTAACGCGCTTTAGCTTTTTCAACTCCCACGCAATACATGAGCGCAAGCCATGGATATAGCACTATGGGTGGAATAGAATATGACGATGGGGGTAAATATAGAGAAGACAAAAAACTAAGAAAGTCTCACATCGACGTGGCTAACCAACGGGCTATGGAGATGCCCATCAATTCATATCAACATGAGGAGTAGGGATTACCATGCAATGGATGCAGTAAGAGCTATAAGTGTATGAAAGCTCAATATGAAATCTAAGTGGGTGTGCATCCAACTTGCTTGCTCATGAAGACCTCGGGCATTTGAGGAAGCCCATCATCGAAATATACAAGTCAAGTTCTATAATGAAAAATTCCCACTAGTATATTAAAGTGACTACATAGGAGACTCTCTATATGAAAACATGGTGCTACTTTGAAGCACAAGTGTGGTAAAGGATAGTAACAATGTCCCTTCTCTCTTTTTTCTTTTTTTTCCTTTTTTTTCTTTTTTTCTTCTTCTTTTTCTTTTTTCTCTCATTGTCCAGAGTCTCATCCCGATGTAGCGACCACGATTCGAAGGGAACGAAGTCTGTGTGCATTAGTGTCATCCCTGTATCGGTAATGCTGACATGCACAGTACTCGAGGAATTATAACAGAGTTCAATCACACACTTATTACATCGAGTCCTCATAAAGAGTATGATTACACAAAAATATCATGGCTGACGGCCATCTAAACTAAATAACTGCGAAAGCTTCAAAGGTAAATGAGTCCATCAACTCCAACAACATAGCTCAGTGCAAAACAACGACCTATCGCACCTTATTCATCGTCTGAGTATTCTGCAACATGAGACAATGCAGCCATGTAGGTCAGCACATTGAATATGCTGGCAGAGTTACACTGTAAAGTAATGAAATGCAAGAACTATATATACATGCAATATTCGGCTGGTGGAGGCTATAAGTTTATGATTTGCATAAAGCTAGTTTTTCCGTGCAACAAAGGAATAAATTTATTTAACTACTACCAAGTTGCCCAATATTTGAGAAGGTAACCCCAACTCAAATCCCAATTAAAAGTATCATCATTAACCCAACAAATTCATTAAGTAATGTGATGAGATCAAATCAATAATTCAAGTACCAGATACTCAAGATGTCCATAACCAGGGACACGGCTAACCATGATTAGTTTATACACTCTTGAGAGGTTTGCGCATTTTTCCCCACAAGACTCAACCGCATCCATGATCGGATGATCGAGACATAGTCTTTCTGAAGCACTTATTCTCTACTCCGGGCGGACTGGTACACCTACTTTCCCCTACATCTGCTAGTCCACCTCTTCAAGAGCTCACGCAACTTACTCAACTATGCCAGAGCCCATAATGGCTTGTGGCTGCACACGGAAGTTTCTAGCATGAATAATCTTATGATCCCTTTGAGCCTGGGTGGCGAACCATAGGAAAAATCACATGGGTACTCCGGGATTTCCCTAAATAGGCAACATTGGGTTCCCCATGTGCCTCAACCAATCCACCCGGGTGTATATTAAAGTTGCCAGCTTAATGTTATCCATGATTAATAACTCTCAAACTTCCATGTGTAAATCATGACCCAATCCTCGTCTACGAGCATGGCTAAGCAATAGTAAGCATAACGTATATTCTCGGGGTGATCAAAAGGTAATAGGTTACTACCTCAAGCACTACAACCAAACCACATGTTCCCAATCCTACACATGCAAATATGTGAGGAGCAATACTAATGCATAGTAAAAACTGGGTATAGAAGAGTATGATTAAAGTGTAACTTGCCTTACTGATGATATGCAAACTCTAGAGATTTGTAGTAACAAGCTTCACACTCCGGGTAATCTAGCATAGACAAACAATAGCATACATAAGCCATCACTCAAACAAAACAGGGAGAAAACCGAGAAAAGATCCAAATCAAACACGAAACAAGCAAACGGCTTAAACTAAGAAAAGTAAAACCTAACAACATTATTATCATGTGGATTAGATCTTAACAGTAGGTACAAGTGATTAGCTACGATTCACAAAAATAAACAACTCAAACAGAGAAACGAAACACAAAATACGAACGAAACAAGATCATTTACTAATCAGAACTAAACTCAAATTTGACAGTACCAAAATCATGTTCAAGTAGGCTAACTGGAAAGAACAGAACGATACGAAGATTTAGGCGCCGGTTTCATCTAGTTTTAAGATCAGGGGCTAAATCGCGTGAAAACTATTCGCGGATAGGTTCCTGGCCGAAAAGAAACTAAAAAGAAAAGACTACGGCGAACTTTCGCTAACAGAACTAATCCGACGAAAACTGTTCATTAAAATGAACGAACGTTCGTTAATTTGGTAAACCAAAAAAAAGCCGATCTAATCTACCAAACCGAAATAAACCGAAAAATAAACCAAGAACCGACCGGTTCTTACTGGTTCGTCGGCGGCGGTCAACGGAGACATCAGCGGCGGCAGCGTCGGCTGCGGCTAGTGGCCGCACGGGCGGCAAGAGGCGTGGGACAGCGGCGCGGGGCTACGTGAGGCGGGGCGGCGAGCGGCAGCGACGGCGGCGGTGATGCTCGTTGAAGGCGGCGGTGGCTGCGGGGCGAGGTGGGGAGAGGCGACGGGGGCGGCTCGGTATATAAAGGCCTCGGGGGGTGCGGCTTGCGCGAGGGGGAGGCACGGAAGTCAAGGCCGACCCGGACTCCGACGGGAGTCCGGCGCTCGCACGCCTGCGGCGGCAGAGGCGGTGGTGCGATGGCTGGGCCGCTGCTGGGCCGGCTGGGCTTCGACCCAGTCGGTCTGAACCCCTTTTTTAAACAATTTCGCCGCAAAGGAAAAATCCTAAATAAATATAAGAAAATCTAAAAATTTCAAAAACAATTTTCACAGTCCAAACCTAATACTTAGGACAAGATGAACATTTTTCTGGACTAAAATGCAATTTTCAAAAATGCAATATTTTTCTAATTCAGATAAAATAGCAAATAAAATACCAATAAAAATAATTTGATTTTAAAATTCTTTCTCCAATATTTCTCTTAGGTTGAAGATGTCATATTATCTTCTCTCATTTATTTTTAATATTGGAAATAATTGGAGAGAAAATAATAAAATAAAATTGATCCTCTCTTCAAATTTGAAATAAATTCAAATATGATTTTTTGTGAAACCTCCAACTCTCTCCTTGGGCCCTTGAATTGCTTAAGATTTCTAGGATCACAACAAAATGCAACAATAAATATGATATGCAGATGATGATCTATGTATAACATCCAAATTGAAAATTGAGATGTTACAAACTTACCCCCCCCCCTTAAGATGAATCTCGCCCTTGAGATTCGGGTTGGTTAGCAAAAAGGTTTGGGTAGTCCTTGTGAAGGTCTTCTTCTCGTTCCCATGTGGCTTCCTCCTCGGTATGGTGGCTCCACTGAACTTTGCAAAACTTGATAACCTTGCTGCGAGTAACTCGGCTGGAAAACTCAAGAATCTTAACTGGCTTCTCTTCATAGGTCAAATCATGGTCTAACTGAATTGCTTCCAATGGCACTGTATCTCTTAGAGGAATATAGGCCATCTCTGTGTGGCACTTCTTCAACTAGGAAACGTGCAACACATCATGAACTCGTGACAATCCTTCTGGCAATTCCAGCTTGTATGCAACTTCTCCCATGCGTTCCAAAACTCTGTATGGTCCCACAAAACATGGTGCTAGCTTTCCCTTGACTTCAAAGCGTTTAACTCCTCGAAGTGGGGACACACGAAGATATGCTCTATCTCCGACTTCGTAAACTATCTCCTTGTGTTTAGTATCTGCATTATTCTTTTGCCTTGACTGGGCTACTTTGAGTCTGTCGCGAATCAACTTAACCTTCTCTTCAGAGTCTCTGATTAAGTCTGGTGCAAACAACTGTCGATCTCCAACTTCATCCCACGATAACGGGGTCCTGCACCTCCTTCCGTACAAAGCTTCGAAAGGGAGCCATCTTCAAACTGGCTTGATAACTGTTGTTACAAGAGAACTCTGCATATGGCAAATTGTCATCCCAACTAGATCCATAATCTAGTGCACAAGCTCTCAACATGTCCTCCATAATCTGATTGACTCTCTCGGTCTGTCCATCCATCTGTGCATGAAAGGTTGTACTGAACTCTAGCCAGGTACCCAAAGTTTCATTCACCTGATTCCAATACTTTGAAGTAAACTGGGTTCCTCTATCTGATACAATGGTCCTCGGAACTCCATGCAGACATACGATCTTGGTCATGTATATGTTTGCCAACTTAGCACTCATATAAGTTGTCTTCATTGGGATGAAATGAGCTACTTTCGTTAAACGATCGACTACAACCCAGATAGAATCATAGCCTGAACGCGTCCTGGGTAATCCGGTGATAAAATCCATGCCATGTTTATCCCACTTCCATTCAGGTATCGGCAACGGCTGTAGCAATCCTGCTGGCTTCTGATGCTCTGCCTTAACTCTCTGACATACATAACATACTGCTACATACTCGGCAATATCCTTCTTCATTCCTGTCCACCAGAAACTTTTCTTCAAATCCAGATACATACTAGTGGTGCCTGGGTGAATCGAGAATGGTGAATCATGGGCCTCCTGTAGAATCAACTTCCTGATCTTAGGGTCATTAGGCACATAAATACGATCCTCAAACCATAAGGTGTTGTGCTCATCCTCATGAAATCCTTTAGCCTTTCCTTTACACATCCTTTCCTTTATCTCAGCAATCTCCTTGTCAGTCTTCTGGGCTTCTCTTATCTTTCCCAACAAAGTGGACTGAATTTCCAATGCTGCAACATAACCTCTCGGAACTATTTCCAAGCATAGCTCTCGAAGATCATCTGCTAACTCCTTTGGTAATCCTCCGGTTATTAGGGTGTTAACATGACTCTTGCGGCTCAACGCATCTGCTACGACATTGGCCTTTCCGGGATGATAGTGCAATTTCATATCATAATCCTTTATTAGCTCCAACCATCTCCTTTGCCTGAGATTTAACTCCTTCTGCATGAAGATGTACTTCAAACTCTTATGATCCGTGTACAAATCACAATGGTTTCCGATGAGAAATTGTCTCCATGTCTTCAGCGCACGCACTACGGCTGCTAACTCCAAGTCATGCGTAGCATAATTCAACTCATGAGGTCAAATCTGTCGTGAGGCATATGAAACAACTCTTCCTTCCTGCATAAGCACACCTCCAAGTCCTCCACGTGAAGCATCGCAATACACTTGGAAATCCTTATGTTGGTCTGGGAGAATCAACACTCGTGCTATAACCAAACGTTTCTTGGACTCCTGAAAACTGGCATCACAATCCTCAGTCCATTTAAACTTGGTGTCCTTCTTTAATAACTCCGTCATGGGCTTGACAATCTTGGAGAAATTTTCAACAAACCTCCGATAATAACCTGCGAGTCCAAGAAAACTTGTGATCTCTCCAACTGATGTGGGTGCCAACCACTTAGTGACAGAAGCAACCTTGGTAGGGCCTACTCCTATTACTTCTCCGGATATAACACGTCCGAGAAATCCAACTTCCTTTAACCAAAACTCACATTTGCTGAACTTGGCATACAACTGATGTTCCTTGAGCTTCTCAAGAACCAAACGCAAATGCTACTTATGCTCTTCTTCATTCTTCGAGTAGACCAATATATCATCAATGAACACCACGACGAACTTATCCAAAAACTACATAAATAATTTGTTCATCATATTCATTAAATAGGCAGGTGCGTTAGCCAAACCAAATGACATAACTGTATACTCATATAGCCCGTACCTTGTGGTAAAAGTTGTCTTAGGTATATCCTGCTCTCGGATCTTCAACTGGTGATAACCTGATCGAAGATTGATCTTGGAGAAAACTTTAGCTCCTTGCAATTGGTCAAACAAATCATTGATCATCGGCAGTGGGTATTTGTTCTTGATCGTCACCTCATTCATCGCACGATAATCAACAACCATCCTCAAAGATCCATCCTTCTTCTCCACTAGAAGCACTGGGGCTCCCCAAGGTGATGAACTTGGTCGAATGTAACCTTTCTCCAGTAACTCCTTAATCTGCTTCTTAACTTCCTCCAGATCATTTGCGGGCATCCGATACGGTCTCTTTGATACTGGTCCGGTGTCTGGCAATAGCTCAATCAAAAACTTGATGTGTTGATTCGGTGGCATGCCTCGTAACTCTTCCGCAAATACGTCGGGATATCCTTCACCACTGGTACACTATAAAAAAAAAGACACATCCGTGACATTTTGGGCCGAACGAAAAAAGTTATGTCATACTTATGACACTTCTATGACGATAATTGTGACAAAACCCGGTATCATCATAGGTGTGGTGGGCTCCTACTTCTATGACAAAAAATCATGACTAAAGATGGGTTTTTCGTCCTGGGCGGGCCGGAGACGCGGCTGCATGACATTCTTTGGGCCGTCCATGACAGAAAAAACCATGGTAGAAGCGAGGGCGAGGGAAATTTCGGCGAATTCCCGATTACGGCGGGTGGTCGGGGGTCGAGCGATGCGTGTTTCTCTCGTACACGTACGCGCGTGTGTGCGAGGCGTTGGGCTCTAATTGAACCCGAGTGAGGCGTTGGGCTCTAACTGAACCAGAGCGATTACACTGCAGGCTACGCGTTACTGAACCCGAGGGGTCGATCGATGGTTGTTAACTGAACCGGATCGAGCGATTCCTTCGCTACTGCTTCTAACTGAAGCCGATCGATGCTGCCTCTGGATGAACTATGAGTGTTGCGTGGGGGGGGCGTTGGATGAACAATGAGCGGTGGGGATGGATGAACAGGACCCCGTGGTGTTGCCTCTGGATGAACAGGACCCCGTTCGATCGAGCCGCTTGGGACTGGATGAACAGGACCCCGTGGAGGGCTGGATGAACAGGACGACCCCGTGGAGGGCTGGATGAACAATAGATGATGGAGGGGTGGATGAACAGTACCCCGTGGAGGGGTGGTTGAACAGGAGCCCGTGGAGAGGGGTGGTTAAACAGTAGCCGGTGGAGTAGCGCGCGGTGGAGGCTGGATGAACAGGAGCCCGTGGATGAACAGTCGCAGGTGCAGGCTGGAGGAGGTCGACGATGGATGAACAGTAGCCCGTGGAGGCTGGAGGAGGTCGACGGTGGATATGAACAATATCCCGTGGAGTCCAGTTTTGCGGTACGCCACACCCCTCCCGATGAACAGGACCCCCGTTTCGACCGTAGCGCTCCAACACAAGTCTGTTTCCTCCATTTTCTGGTACGCCACACCCCTCCCGATCAACAGGACCCCATTTCAACCGTAGGAGGTCCAACACAAGTCCGTTTCCTCCGATTTGCGGTACGCCAGACCCCTCCCAATGAACAGGATCCCGGTTCGAACGTGGCCGATTGAACACAAGGTCATTTCCTCCGTTCTGCGGTACGCCAGGCCTCGTTTCCATCGCCTGTTCCGTCCAAGCCCTCTCGATGAACATGACGACACATTCCATTCTGACCCAGCCAGTTGGCTCCCCATGAACACGACGACGAGGTTGTTTATCCGTTCTGACCTAGCCATGTACACGAGCCCTGGCCGTACGTATGCATGAGTAGGCGTTCGAGACCCCGCCCGTATGTACGTACGTGGCCGTATTTTCTTTCTTGCACACTGTCCGCTGTACGTACGTGTACATGCTACGTGCACGCCTCTACTACAACAAGTGCGTGCCTCTACATCCACCAGTATGTACGTACACGTTCACGACCAGAATGACAACGCTACGTATGCTTCGACCAGGTGGGTCCCGACTGTCAAGCACTTCCTTGTGTGCGAAGATGTAGCTGGTGGGTCCCAGCAGTCAGGGGGGTGAATCATTTTTTGCCTAGACACACTTCATTGCGTGCGAAGATGTAGCTGGTGGGTCCCAGCAGTCAGGGGAGAAACGTTTTTTTTCACGAAATACGGTGGCCCGTCCGGTGGGTCCCTGCTGTCAGGTGGAGGAATAATCATTTTGCTTGTAATAAGGAGGCACTTCCTTGCGGCCGCCGTGGACCCAGCTCTCAGCCTCTCCACGTACAATACTCTTCCCGATGGAAGTCATTCCTTGACCACGTTGACCACGCCACGTCGAGAGCACCAGGGCGGTGGACGACGGCGAGGCCTCGGAAGGGGATAACGTGGAGCCGGGGAAGACGCGACAGTGGAAGCCCGCGCGGAGAGGAGTAGGAAGGTTCACTGGTTTGGCTACGGTGTGAGGCTGCCGTCGCCGCAGGGCCTGGCCAGCGGTGGGAATAGTAGGGGGCGGTGAGGCCTCCGCGGCAGCACGGCCCGCCACGGGAGGCACGAGCATGCGGCATGACCGGCGCTGCTTTGGGAGGCTGGAGCACGAAGACCAAAGGTTGAAGAAGCACTACGGCCTTTGGATGGACATCGTACGGTCACTGGAGCTAAAATCGCTCATATTGACTAAGTTGATGAAGCCCTTCGTCCCCGTCAACTTAGTAGGCCCACAAGTCAGCCTCCCACCAAGGTGAGTCCCAGCTAGCAGGGGGAGTACTCATTTTCTTGTGCGTAATAAGGAGGCACTTCTGGTGGGTCCGAGCTGACAACAGGGGGAACATTTTTTTTCGCGAAATACAGAGGCCCTTCCGGTGGGTCCGAGCTATCTAGTGGAGGAATCATTCTTTTGCGCGTAATAAGGAGGCATTTCCCTATGTGGGCCCCTACTGTCAGCCTCTTCCGATGGCTGTTGTTTGTTGACCATGTTGACCTCTCCACGCCGAGAGCACAAACGCGGTGGACAAGGGCGAGGCCCAGGAAGAGAACCACCCGGAGCCGGTGAAGCCACCGCAGCGGATGGCCACGCTGAGGGGAGTACGAGCGCTGACTGGTCAGCTGCGGGATGAGGGTGACGTTGCCGGAAAATAACAGGATGTGCGGGTGGTTAGAGGGATGGCCTGGCGGTAGCACAGCCAGCCACGGGAGGAGGGAGCAGGCAGTCCCGCCGGTGCTGGTTTGGGCGGCTGGAGCAGGAAGATCAGAGAGTGAAGAAGCACGGCGGCTGTTGGATGCACATCCAACAGTCACTATTGTGTGTTGACTAAGTTGACAAAGCCTTGCGTACGTGTCAAAAAAATTAGGACAGCATCATCATCAACCTAGTAGGCCCAGAAGTCAGCCCCCAAATCTGTGGAATACAGCATACAACCCATTAGCCATTATTTTCAATAATTTACAGCCCATTTGCTAATTCTTAAGGATATTTGAAGCCCATATTCTTTTTATTAGCATTACAGACCATATATTCTAGGCACTGCTAAAAAATTCAACGAAATTTTGCATATTTCGGTGGGGTCCGAACTCTTTTAATCATGAAATTTTGAGTCATGTTAAAAATAATTTTCAAAAAAATATATCAAAATAAAATTCAAAAAACAATTCTCCACAAAAAAATGAATGAAATTTAGAATCTTAACTAGCAAGATGCCCGTTCGTTGCACGGAACATGAAGATGCATTTGTATTAGTAGTTTATCTTGTGGGAGAAAAGATGAGATTTTAATGTAATTGCCAGTTGGCTTTGGTTTTTATCAGAGTAGAGAGTAGAGAAATCCTGAAAAAATGATATTCTAATGCAATTGCCGATTGGCTTTGGTTTAAAAATTTACAGCCCATTTCTTACAACTTATAGCCCATTTTCTGGGGAAGCCCATTTCTTACTACTTACATCCCTCCTCGTCTTGAAAGATTTGCAGCCCAGCAGGGCTGAGAAAAGCAAGTAGGCCTTGGTTTTGGTATTCTCCAAAAAAAAGAACTGGGCTAGCCATTTTCAGAAAGAAAAAATATATGAACTGGGCTCGTCATGTGCTTAATAAAAGCGTAAGCGTGGGCTAGACGGGCCACAGCCCCCGCACAGCGCGCAGTTGAGCTCGTCTCTGAAACTAAAAAACAACTGGGCGAGCTGTTGGGTCCCTGGTGTTATCCGCTCGTTGTGTAATTTTCTCGTTTATTGACTACATTGACAATGGTGTGGGACCTAGTTGTCAAACAATTAGGAGGAAGTATTTTTTTGGCTTGTAATAACGAGGCACCTGCTTGCGAAATGCAATTACCCTGGTGGGTCCCTACTGTCAGCCTCTCCACGCACAGTCATCTCCTGATTCCTCTTGGTTGTTGACCATGTTGACAAAGCCAGACGGCGGCGGGCACAGCGAGCAAACCAAGGCGGAGAACGACGGCGAGGCCTCGGACGGGAACGAACAGCAGCCGTGGAAGATGCGGTAGTGTAGTCGCACGTGGGGGGAGTACGAGGGTAACAACATGGAACTCAAGCATACAAATGGTACAAAAAGCCCAAGGATTAATTGTTCATCAATTTTTTAGACAAAACCCAGATTGAACATGATGGTAACATCTACCCCCACCATTCTTTTTTGCAGTCACAAACAAATGGATCGGTCTGATCCATAAAATCAACATCCTGTGCAAAAAAATTATTTCAGGATGACTACAACTTGTTGTAAATACAAGCCGAGCACATTTAGTAGCCCATTTGTCCACCTGAAACTTCTTTTTTTGCTGTTCAACATGTCCGTCCGTGAGAAATCTCTTGCGGTAAAAATTAAGCCTCATGGACAATACTAACCTCGCATTGAACAGGAAGAAGGTGACAAAGCTTCTGTTTGCCTGGTTGGATGCATATCGTTCCATCGTTAATGTCCTTAAACGAATGTCATGAGAACTGAGAAAATCCTGGTGCTTATTATGCCACCAATTGGTTATATGTTTTTCTCCATGTGGTTCTGCCTAAGTAGACATGAAGATTGAAAACAGTTAAGGTCTGAAAAAAGAGTATGTTAAAAGAACGACAGCTGAACAGTTAATTCTAGTACAATATATACGGGCTTTCAATGTGCATGAAATCATCACCTCTATATATAAATTCTCCAGAGATCGAAAGCATCGCAGCAAGCCAATAACTATTTCCAGATCAAAACAAAACATTATGATATATATGATCTTGACAAAATCCAGCAGGATTGATAGGCTATCAATGGACGAACTCTTCATTGAGCATATAACATAATATTAGTACCCAAAGTGTACTCCAAGATGATATCAAACTTATGCGCACAAATGAAAAATGCAGCATATGATTACAAATGTGTGGATGATAATATATGGTATCTGAAAAAGTGAGGAGCCAAACACCAACTCCTTGTGATTATTAAACGGGTCATGAATTACACCCAAGGTCTCCAGTTTGGGTGCAGAGACGATAGTTATTTGTGAAGGTGTACAACAATTATCAAGGAGCAACCTTTGAAGTGAAGGGGCATCTTCGATGATGAGCTGTTGTCCTTCAAAACAAATTCCAATGCTTTTAAGGTAGGCGACTTTATTTGGAGAAAGCTGATATGAGTTTCTATTCCCAAAACAATCAGCAAGTGCTCCAGGGCATGGCAAATGGAGTGGATGATGCTGTGCAGTGAGGCCTCCGACAGATAAACCACCACAAGCGAAAGTTTTTTTAGCAGTGGGAGTCAAAGCATTTGTACCAGATCGTCTGGTAGATGGCACCGGGCGAAGGTGGCGGTGTGGAGAGAGGAGGAAAACCGAGAGATGGACAACGGTGGTGTGGGCACGAATTCTTGGTGTCTTCGTGGTATGAAACTTTTGTGGTAATGGTACAACTCAAACTGCTGGAGTTTTCCGAATTCAGGGGATGTCAGCCAAGCGTCCACCTTGCTGGGTATGGACAGCAGGTAGCGTGTTGGTATGCAGATGCATTGAACGGGGCCTTGCTGGTGAGAATAGACGATGGCTATGAGGAGATCAAATTCAGGAAGGACAGATATCTGACGACAGTTGAGATTGAGGGGCGCGGTGCGCCATAGAGGGCGCCACCGAGTTGAGAGGACTTGTGTGCGGCAACAATCCTTGGTGGGGAGAAGCGAGATGATCTCCTCAAGGATGACGTCCGGGAGATCGCTGATGCGGTCCACCGGAGATTCTACCGGTTCCTCAAATCCGGGTGGGGGGGCTCGCTGCTTCTTCCCGTGCTATCGGGTGCGGGATCTACAACCGGCGTCGCCGCTGGCGGGAGCCTCATCTTCTTGGCGCTAGGGCCAGCCGACTCCATTTTCCTTGTGGGCGTCGCACCGAGCTCACGGGTTTGAGCAGAGTAGCTAGAGATGAACCTAGTGGCAGTGCGAGTGGGGAAGAAGGAGGGCTGGGGATTTCTTTAGGAGTGGAAGAAGAGGAGCATGCGTTTTCTGTATGAGTGAGGAAGAAGGTGAGTGGAGGTTTTCTAGACGAGTGAGGAAGATTGGGGAGCGGGGGGGATTGGGGGTGGGAGACGGAAGCGGGAGAGCGAGTTATTCGTGTTTATAAGGCCCGCTGCACTAACTACTCGCTTTTCCCAAGAAATGCTCTCTTCTTTTGTGTTGCTGCGTTGGAGCTGGCGCGTGGACTTGGCAGACTGGCCATGCATGCATGATGCATGTGCCTGCCGGCCACTGTATGCGGCTAGTTTGTTACTAGGCCTATTTAATAGGGTGGTTATGGAGTAAATTAAGGAGATTTATTTTCTCTGTGTGCATCCACCAAATTAGAGGATGTGGTACTGGATGTAGACACTCACATTAAACTAAGCTTCAGAAGATAAGGTATGCATACTAACATTCAGAAGAACAAAAGTTCAGCATGTTTATGCATCTCAATGATTCACCATACTATAACCAAGACAAAGTTGTGAGAAGGTGTGGAAATAAAGAAAATCGGTCGATGCTTCACTGAGCAAAGGGCCTCCCTGCGCACGCATTAATTTCCTGGGCATGCTTGTTTCTTCTCAATGTTGCGAGCACTTTGAGCATGTTGGCAACTCCACAGCTAGCTAGCTGCCTCATCTTGCAATTTTTTGCTGACACATTTGCAGCAAACACATGAGGCAATACAGATGAATCAACATGAGTCCATATTGTGTAGTTCCCCTAAAATCATATTCATTGTCCTGGATCTGAAAATATAGGAAAACAGTAGCTATACTTAAACGGTGTTGCAAAATACTAGCACATATCAATAGCTCGGCATGACAAAACACGATCATCTGGACGAAGGGGATACTGACCTACCTGAGGAAGATTATATATAATTTCATAAGTCCTTGGTTGATTTCCACCTTTGGCTCCACTGCTTGGTTGATCCTCCACACATGACAAGATCGTTCCGCACTGCATTCAGCAAGTCAACGTACGAATAAGCTAATTTCATCTTGCGGTGGTCATTGTACCTAGTTACAAATGTAGGAATACTTGGAGCACCATGAGGTTAGCTGACAGCATGTAGATGCAACCATATAAATTTTGTGCGGTGCTACCAAAATTGAGGTTTGTATCCCTTCCCATTATGAGAATTCTTCTTGAAGTTGGTAGAATGTGACGGCTTGTTCTTTGCATCAAACTTGCCTTTCCCCTGAGATTTGTTCTTTTTGTTTTGGGGCTGGTTGGGCTGGAAGTTCTTCTCGTGTACCATGTGGGCACTAGAAGCTCCCTCAGCGACCCGAGCACGTGTGTCTTTTGCTCTCGCCTTCTCCTCAAAATCAAGAGTGCTAATGAGATCCAAAACAGAAAACTCATGTCTCTTGTTTTTCAGAGAAGTAGCAAAATCGTTCCATGAATGTGGAAGCTTGGCAATGATGGTCCCAGCAACAAATTTGTCCGGCAACACACACTTAATGTACTCAAGTTCCTTAGAGAGTGACTGTATCTCATGAGTCTGCTGAACAACAGAGCGCTCATCAGTCATCTTGTAGCCACAGAATTGCTCCATGACGTACAACTTGTTGCCAGCGCCCGAGGGCCCAAATGTGGCCTCGAGCGCAGCGCACATGTCTTTGCCGCTGTCAAACGACATATATGAATCCACAATGGAATCGTCAAGAACACTCAGCAGGGCGGTTTTGAAGAGGGTATCCATGTTCTGGAAAGCTTCCTACTATGTAGTATTAAGATCGCCCTTAGGCTTACCCTTAGTGGCATCATAGCAGTACATGATCTGAAACCAATATACTGCTCTTGTGCGCCACCTTTTATATTGCACCCCCTTAAAAGTAGGTGTCTTCAAAAGCGCAGCAAAACCACTCAGTGTAAATTGCCTATAATCAGGTTTTTGGACTGGATTGTTGAATATATGAGCAATTTACTATGAGATTTAATCCGAATCAGCAATAAATAGATCATGACGACAATTGCAAAAATGATGCGGACTAAACCACGAGGACAGAATCACATACTGTACATCGGGAGCAGAACCGCTGTGGTTGATGTTGTCACTCATGTCGTTGATGAAGAGGTTACCGAGGTCAGGGAAGAAGGCTGTCATTGAGGAAGTCGTCGCTGGCAGCAGTCACAAGAGTGTGCTCCCCAAAAACCTAATCACCCCTCTCCCGTACAGGATCACGAAAGGCAGGGTTCGGAGGACTGCTGTCCCTTCTCATGGTGCATGTCGGAAGGAGGGATGGAGAAGAATTGTGTGGCGGTGCTAAGATCTGGAATGGTGCGAAACCATATGATATAGTGGTGGCTAGGGTAGAGCATGTCAGGTCGGTCGTGCGAGTAAGACCAAGTAAAATAGTAGGCCTTTGGCCCCCATACCCCACGTCCAAGTCAATAATAGCCCCACCAAGGTTTGTCTCAAACAAAAAATGGAGTAATTAAGGCGTCTGTTAGTCCCTTTAGTATAAATACTATATCATTAATAATGGCCCCACCTTTTGTCTCACAAAGTATGTTGGTGCTCCTGCAACAACCGGCTACAAGTTTACAATCCGCTTCTCTTCTCTCTCCTCTTCTCTCTCCTTCAACTAAGCACAAATACTATATTTAAATCCTTATAGCCTGCTTATGTCATCTAATTGTAGTACTTGCTCTAAAGTTACTCTCCACTGTGTAGTCTGAAATGTCGGGCGTGCAGCGGGCGGTGCCCTCGATCGGCGCACCACTTCAACGGTGGAAGCAGTGAGAGGTCGCGTCGCCCTAACTTGCCATCAATCTGGAGCGCCGGCTGAGCTGGCGCCCGACGGGAAGCGCGCGCGGGAGGGAGGAGGTGTTTTTGTTGGGCCAAGAAGGTGAGAAGCCAACTTGGGATCGGTCCGGACGGGGAAATATCATGTGCTCCCATAGTCTGCATATGACACTAGTCTATGTTACTACTCCCTCCTTTCCGGTTTATAGAGATGTTTAGAGTAACATATTAATATGTTATAGTATAAGTTACTCCCCACTATGACCAGCCTTGGCCTCTCCCAGTGCTCCACCATGTATAGCTGCTAAGCCTGCCACATAGGCATAAAATATGATGTGGAAAGTTAATTAAGAAGAGAGAGACTAGTTTGGTGATCGTAGGAAGAAACGGTGGAAAGACAGTTTTGAGTCTATAGCTAATTAAATGAAGCAAGCTTGGCAACAATAAACTAAGCACCTATGCATTGAAGACTTGAGTTACTAAGCCATTTAATGCACCTAACACGTCATCTAAGCACATCTAAGGACTAGCACTTAGCACCCCCTCGGCCGTGGACCTTGACGGTGTACGTCACCTTGTGTCTCATAATTTTCCTCGTCATCATCTGAGTCCTAGAAGATCTCACCCACATCATCATTAGGCATGCAGCCGCCTTGATAGACAACATGCGCAGAAGGAGTAGAGGTGACTGCGGACGCACCACGTCATCGGCACTCTGTACGTGCTCGTGTGCGTGCAGCGTGCGTGTTTTTCCATCGGTGCTAGCTCTAAGGCCGAGGATGCGGTCGTCTTCGTCTCCGACTAATCGTTGAGCAATGACGGCAAAGAGGTGCTGCAAGATGCGTAGGCGCCATTGTGTGCGAGCTTCGTCGTAGCAGGACGAATCGAACGTCGCCGCAGATGGCGCACGCCTCCATGCTGCCGAGTGTGTGCGCATGCATGTGTTATTCACGTGCATTCTTCGGCCGAGTTTGTGTGCATGCACTTGTTATGTACGTGCGTTGTGTGCTCCATGTTGTGCGCGTATGTGCATGAGTTGGATTAGAGGGAGTTAGTGTGTTGGCTTGTGTACATGTGTGGCTGCATGCGTCCTGTACATGCGTGGCTTGTTGCGTGGTTATCAATATAAACTATAAAACATCTTCAACTTAGCATCCTGATGTACCGTTTCTAGTGGTTAGCGAAGAGTTAATGTTCTTTTAGTTGTTTATAGGTGGGCAGGCGCAAAAAATAGGGGAAAATGTGCAAGGTTCCTTGCAGACGCTCCACTGCGAGATTCCTTGCTCCTTCTCGGTCGTCGGGAATCTATGCTCTTCAACTCTTTTCTTTTACGTGAGCTTTGTTCATCCTTTTCCCAACATGCGAGATGTCTAGCATCAAGGTGCACGTGTCATGCAAGAAAATGGAGATAATCAGATAAGCAGTGCGTAAGTGAGTCATGCACTTTGATGGCACCTACGCAATATTTTTTCTCCTCGATGGCATGTGAATAGTGCACGTACTCAAGGACGAAGCATGGGATGATAGCAATGACATGGTCAGCCCTTTTTTGGAGAGAGTACGTACTAAATAACTTTGATGTGGCCCGTCAACTCACATAACGACAAGAAGCTTGATTACGCCTTATCCCTTGCCAAGGCGTGCGTGGTGGCTCGCAGCATGAGGAGAAACTTTTGCTTACAAGCGGTGGACGTGCAGCAGTTCATTTGGTGTCAGATTGCCAGAAGTACTACTGTAGAACCATCGACTTCCGGAAGAGGCAAAGAGCCAAGCGCAAGGTCACCTACTAACCTTAGGCTAGGCGTAGTGGGAGTAACATAAGTAGGGGTACCTCCTTTTTTTATTCTAGAAACAACCACACGTGAATATCGAGGTGCTGATTACATAGAAAAAATTTCCTGGAGTCCGTGTTCATCCCTCCTCTATCTCTCTTGTCAGCCAGCCAGCGGACGTGCAGAGCCCATCGTCTGTTTGCTCATATGAGGTCCCACATGAGGACCCACTAAACCTGCACATATTTCACCTCGACGTGCTGGTGATGAAAAACAAATCCAATAAAGATCTTCGGTGGCCGCTTTTGGAGTTACTCAAGAGTAGTAAGATTCTATTTACAGTTTAACCCAAGATGCACATCACATGGCTTCAACTACCACTCTATTTTCTTGCATGCCATGATCTGGATGCTGGATGTCCCACGTGTCGGCAAAAGGAGGATTAACCCGACCAAATCTTTGGTTGTGCTCTCGGATTAGACTAGTTGTGCTAACTTAAAAAATTTGTTGTGTAGAATTGGGAAGAAGAGTACATTGATATATTGATAGAGCGCAATTTAGTAGATGTTCTAGCACTTTTAGCTAGCATAGATGCTAGAGATGAGACTAGTGCACTTGTTGATACTAGAATAGAGGCTAGACAAGAGACTAGATTCGAGGAAGCAATCTCTACTTCTTTACACTCGAAGAAGAAAGAAGCACGCAAGATCGAGCCACCGCATATCAACAGTGAATGCATCAAGAAGGCACTAATCCAACTCACAGGAGCAGTTATGGAAGTTGGATATCTAATAAAATGTATTCTTATGGTTCTTGTTTTCTTTGTTCTTGCTTTTCTAGTCAAAATTATCATTGGAGTTCGTGCAAAACGGAGGTCTATTTGGGGTCGTGCGTTGGAGTTGGCCTTACAAGTGGGACCGCAGTTGAGGAAACCGACTATCGGCAAACCCCCACCTCGCCCGCCGCGCAATGGCTTAGTTAGAGAAACGGCGAGGTTGAAGAGATTGCTCTAGCATGGACTCCAAGAAATATGGTGTCAGATGGATGTCGTGCTGGTGGCGTGTGTCGTACTCCTGGACGTGAATGCTTGTTCTGGCCCATGCCAACCTACTACTCCTACTACTTATATAGGACTAGTAGTATCGAGGATTCGAGGTGCTGGTTACTTACAGCGAACACATTAACATATGGCTACGGTAAAAACACCCACCCGACGCGTGAAGCATGTGAAGCTAGTACAAATAGTGTACTACTATTGTTGATTGGCCTCACTCGATAACCTGTTGCAATGCACGTACAATTATGTATTCGGAAAAAATTGCCTCGTCGCACCACTTGCTCAGAGAAGCAACTCGAAAGCCATTCATAAATTTAGTAAGTTTATCACAGGCATATCATTTTATTACATACAACAGGTCATCAACCCACAACGACAACGAGGATACATTATAAATACTAAAGTTTCATCACACAACAAATAATGAACTTCAACTCAACCAATCCTCGGTGTTGGAAATGCTTGCTTTGAACCACAAGTGATTCACTGGGACGGGCCATCTATTGTCAATCTCCAGACCAACGTAGGACTGATCATCCATGCTGAAGCGGCCTATTATATCAGTACCAGGGTAGGGAACCACCCAAATATCCGAGGTATAGATACAGTTGCTTCTCATAAATGGTACTAGTAAAGTTGTGTCAACAGCAGTTGGATCGCCTTTCACCATCATCGAATAGTTTTGTCCAAGGAAGAGCGAGTTTTCTCCAAGACTATCAATTCTGTACCAGGGAGAAGGTGTTGGCGCTAGCACACTAGTATCCATCCCGAATACCATGCAATGAGTGTTGGAATAGGTCCGAAGAGTGCGACCATGGGAGACAACACGTGCTCCCTCAGTAGTAACAAACTCAGTGCGCTGTATACAGACAAGAAGAGGTGATCCATCGGAATTAGTTGCTAGGCGCCATGGAGTATATAAGTTCTGCTCGCCCTCATGCTCGTGATCATCACCATCGTCATCTCCCCCTTGGTTATAAAAAATTTCAAGTATAGGTGGTGGAATGTTCATAGGACCTTGGAAACACGAGAAGAAGGTTAATTAGTAAAGGGAAACTTGCTAACCCGCATGCATGTGGATGAAACAATTATAATTACGGTGGAAGACAAACGTACCAAAACTACAAGGATCCATGCAAAAAACAGTGCCATGAGTGGTGGAAGCAAACACAAGACCCTCGTATTGAATTGCACCACAGTACACATCCGTGTATAGAAACTGATTTTTGAGCAATATCCATCGAGTCGAACCACAAAGGACGGCAACAAGCTTGTCGAAGATAGCAACAACTTCATAGTTCTTGTAATTCCAAGAGCGGTTGGGAACTCGACAAATTGCTATCTTCCGTAGAAGACAGTCGCCATGATCATATTTGAACATGCGTACAATACCGGTGTGCTCAACCTCTGGGCAGTCTGCTGAGATTTTTCAAAGTGGAACCCGGTGACGAGTGTACACATTCACAAGTTCCCACTCACAGTTGTACCCAATATAAACAACCCAATCTCCATTTGCACCTGCCCAATCCTTGCCCTCAAGCAATGGCATCTTAACATCATACGTATCATTATCAAGCGGCATCAACTTGCACAAGGCGAGGCCTCCGTCGTCCCCTCTCCAGTCATCAGGGTCACGGTGAAGAAGATAGGGGAGATCAAACCGCTCCTTGACCCTTGGGTTCCTTGTAATGATGTTATTTGCTGAGTCGAGAATGGTCTTGAACGAACCTACCAAGGTAGCCGAGGTGATGACGTCGCACCGATCAGTGAGTTCCTCCACCATGTCATCTTTTAGATCAGGGCAAGAATAACGGGGTTGTTTCCGGCTTGTTCCCTCCATGGAGAAGACGATCGAACAATGGCAGAAGGAAGGGTGAAGGCAAATCGAGGAGGAAGGAAGAGCGTGCGACAGCAGTTCCAAATCAAGAGGGAAAGGTGAAGAGTCGGTGGATGGTTGCCAGTTTGCCACGGTACACGAAGAGTCACCTCGGCCATATTCAAAAAAAAAAGAGTCGCCCCGGCCTACACGTCCGTTCGGAAATACTAGTAGAAAAGGACTCGTCGTCGTCTCACTGACATGTTGGAACGGGACCACATGTCAATGAAACATGGTGTGTAATTTCTCGTGAAAATGCGATCTGGCCGCATTGGCCCGAGGTGCCACATTGGTTTTTTTTAAAAAAAGTTTCCCGCATTAGTTATTGACCTTTATTTTTTTAACATACAACCTGAATGGATAGCTCCTGTGGTCATCACACGTGAGCGGATATATAGGAGGGCTAGGTGGGCAGGCGGTTGAGCAGGTGGCAACAATTTGAGTGCTAAAAGAGTTGATCCAATGCTTGGTTTTGTTTTGATTTTCCAACTATCACCATTGGATAGAGTGAATCAATGGCTTACGTTCAAATTTATTCTCATACTATAGAATTTTTTATTCAGTTGATGTGCTGCTACCGTCCAATATTCGCTTGTGGTTGTTTCTAGAGTAAAAAAAGGAGGTACTAGTACTTACTGTGAGAAAGGTGAAGTGATGGTTGATTCGCCCGAGCAACTTATTACTGTGGGAATATGGGAGTACCAGCGAATTCAAGGAACAGAGAAATGATGGTTGCTTTGTCCGAGCAACTTACTATGGCGAATGTGGGGCTCTGTGATTTGACTGCTCACTAGTCACTACTACTGCGGCGCAACGACCGAGGTGAATCTTTCCCTGTAGTTGTGTTGTGCACTCAATATTGCTGCATGGCAGGTGGAGCCGGATGAAGGATATCCAACATGTTGGCGAAACGAAGTTGAATTGTTTCTAGCATTGCTATCAATCCTTCAGGATTTGTTTATATGTACGCATAATTTTAATGAAATTGTACTGTGATGCTATGAAGGTTTCAACTTTGGTTCCCGCAGGAAAAAAAGGTTTCAACTTAGGATTCATGTGTCTTGCCTCGAGATTACCTCGTTATAACATTCCATCAAATACAAATGAAACTACCATGGCTACCATGGCTAATGCATCTCAATGGTTCGCAGATCAGTGCCAACATTCACATCACAACTGAAGACAAAGTTGTGAGAAGGTGTACAAATAAAGAAAAAAATATAATTGATCGATGTTGTTTGTAGGCATGGCTCCATTTCCTTGGCGTAGTGTTCATTGCTTGGCAGCTAGTTTCACCCAGCTCTGTAGCCAAAAAAGAGGTGTATGGAGGAGACCACAATCCGATCATTTTGTGCAGCTCCACTAAAATCGAGCGGACCATCCCTATTTGCAAAGATATCCAGTCAGTGTGATTACAATAATAGTGGAACTAGATGATGAAACATAACACACATAAATAGAAGCCGATCACCTCTACGATCTCTCTTTAGGACTAACTTCTTGTTGGAGAAGATTAGGCACGGAGATGGATGAGGAGGATAGCAAAACCAATCTCCTTTTCTGCAGTCTCATGGAAATGTAAAAACGTTGCCCGTGTGACATTTTGGTGGAACTGCACAAAACACTCTTAAGAAAAAAGTGATTTGTGCAGTTCACCAAAAGTTTGCAATAGCAACGAGGTGAAAATGGATAGCCCTGTTTGCAAAAGGAGGTAAAAAGGAAACAATTACTGCCCAATAACACGAGTTGAAGACACATACGACGACAAAAAAGAAGCATATTTCATGTAATAAGGGAAAGATAGCACATGGTGGTTTATCAAAAATGGTTTGAGGATGAGATTGCAAGATGGAAAGTACGCCAGCCGAGATACGATTTAAGCAAACAACTAAAGAAGATCCACAAGCAGCAACGTGGGAAGATAGGCAGTGGAGCAAGGCCAGAGGAAGCTGTTGTTGGTGTCAAAACCGGCGGATCTCGGGTAGGGGGTCCCGAACTGTGTGTCTAAGGCTGATGGTAACAGGAGGTGGGGGACACAATGTTTACCCAGGTTCGGGCCCTCTCTATGGAGGTAATACCCTACTTCCTGCTTGATTGATCTTGATGATATGAGTATTACAAGAGTTGATCTACCACGAGATCGCAGAGGCTAAACCTTACAAGCTAGCTTATGATTATGATTGTTCTTGTCCTACGGACTAAACCCTCCGGTTTATATAGACGCCGGAGGGGCTAGGGTTACACAGAGTCGGTTACAGAGAAGGAAATCTACATATCCGAATCGCCAAGCTTGCCTTCCACGCAAGGGAGAGTCCCACCCGGACACGGGACGAAGTCTTCAATCTTGTATCTTCATAGTCCAACAGTCCGGCATAAGCATATAGTCCGGCTGTCCGAGGACCCCCTAATCCATGACTCCCTCAGTAGCCCCTGAACCAGGCTTCAATGACGATGAGTCCGGCGCGCAGATTGTCTTCTCCATTGCAAGGCGGGTTCTTGTAGGATCAAAAGTATGTCTAAAGGGGGTGTTATTAGACTACTTGACCAAATAAAAATCTAGCCTTTTCCCAATTTTAGTTCTTGGCAGATTTTAGCAACTTGGCACAATTCAAGCAATCTTAACACAATTCAAGCAAGCATGCAAAGAGTATATGAGCAGCGGAAAGTAAAGCATGCAACTTGAAAGAATGTAAAGGGAAGAGTTTGGAGAGTGCAAACACAATAGGAGAGACGGATGTTTTTGTCATGGTTCCGATAGGTGGTGCTATTGTACATCCACGTTGATGGATACTTCAACCCACAAAGGGTAACGGCTGCACGAGTCCACTGAGGGCTCCACCCACGAAGGGTCCACGAAGAAGCAACCTTGTCTATCCCACCATGGTTGTCGCCCACGAAGGACTTGCCTCACTAGGTTAGATCTTCACGAAGTAGGCGGTCTCCTTGCCCTTACAAACTCCTTGGTTCAACTTCACAATCTTGTCAGAGGCTCCCAAGTGACACCTGGCCAATCTAGGAGACACCACTCTCCAAGAAGTAACAAATGGTGTGTTGATGATGAACTCCTTGCTCTTGTCCTTCAAATGATAGTCTCCCCAACACTCAACTCTCTCTCACAGGATTTGGATTTGGTGGAAAGAAGATTTGAGTGGAAAGCAACTTGGGGAAGGCTAGAGATCAAGATTCATATGGTAGGAATGGAATCTCTTGGCCGTTGGAAGTGTAGGCATGTTCTGATGGCTCTCTCCACGAATGAAGAGTGGGTGGAGGGGTATATAGCCTCCACACAAAATCTAACTGTTACACACAACATACCAATCTCGGTGGGACCGAATCGTGAAACTCGGTCTGACCGATTTAGCAAATAATGTGACCGTTCGGATTTTTGGTGGGACTGACATGCAACTCGGTAGGACCGATATGGTTAGTGTTAGGGCATAACGTAATCTCGGTGAGACCGATTACGCAAACTCGGTGTGATCGATTTTGGTGATCAGCTAACCAGAGAGTTGGTCAGGCAAACTCGGTGGGACCAATTCGCTCATCTCGGTTGGACTGAAATGTTACGAAAGGTAAACAGAGAGTTTGCATTGCAATCTCGGTGGGACCGATCGCTCATCTCGGTTTGACCGAAACGTTACGAAGGGAAACAGAGAGATTAGTTTGCATTGCAATCTGAGTGGGACCGGTCGCTCATCTCGGTTTGACCAAAATGTTACTAAGGGAAACAGAGAGATTATAATCCCATCTCGGTGAGACCGAGATCCCTATCGGTGAGTCCGATTTGCCTAGGGTTTGTGGCAGTGGCTATGACATCTAAACTCGGTGGCGCCGGGTAGGAAGAATCGGTGGGGCCGAGTTTGACTTTTGGTTTGGATCATATGTGGATATGAGAAAGTAGTTGAGGGCTTTGGAGCATATCACTAAGCATTTTGAGCAAGAAAGCCATTAAGCAACACCTCATCCCTCCTTGATAGTATTGGCTTTTCCTATAGACTCAATGTGATCTTGGATCACTAAAATAGAAAATGTAGAGTCTTGTGCTTTGAGTTTGATCCAATCCTTTTGTCCTTAGCATTTTGAGGGATCCACTTTTCTCATCCATGCCATGCCAATCATTGAGCTTTCCTGAAATATTTATCTTGAAGTAGCATTAGCTCAATGAGTTATATGTTGTTAGGAATTACCAAAACCACCCAGCGATAGTTGCACTTTCAATCTCCCCCTTTTTGGTAATTGATGACAACATATAGATCAAAGCTTCGACAAATGATAATAAGATTGAAAAACATTGTCGCTTTGAGAAGTATGTGAAAAGTAAGAGCTCCCCGTAAATTTGTGCATTATTTAAAATTTGCTTTGGACTGCAAATGCACAATGAGTTAGGATCATGAGTTACTCTTCCATGTCACATACATCTTGGTGGAGCGCTCAAAATGATAATAATTAAATACATGCACTCATCACCAAGCAAAGTGAATGATCAGATGAGGATATAAGAGATAATATCATCCAACAAGCATTAATGTAGCATAGCATATGATCAAACACATGATCATCCAAGTATCTCACACAAGGCATAGTGTATCAAGCAAACAAGCAAACACATAAAACGAAGTTCAAGCACCAAAAAGACAAGAGAGACCAAGACCAACACTCTCTCTCTCGAAGCCTATGATCTATACATTTTTCTCCCCCTTTGGCGACAAGTTACCAAAAAGTTCATAAAAGAATGCATAGTGCTAAACGACTCTCAGGCTTGGTCTTCATGTGATGGTGTAGAGATGGCTCCTTGGACGAAGACTTTTGTTGATGTAGATGGAGCTGGTGGAGTAGGTGCTGGAGCTCAAGGCACTGAAGCTGTAGCTGGTGCAAATGATGTAGCTCTGGTGTCTAGAATAGGCACTGCAGCAGATCTCTGTCCTCTGGGCACTCTAGCAAAAGCATCAGTAGTTTACTTGCCCTTCTTCTCCTCCACATCCTCCTGAAGTTGCTCAAGTGTAGTTTGGATCTCAATGCACTACAAAAAAAAGACACATCGTGACATTTTGGGCCGAATGAAATTTTTTTCTGTCATACATATGCCACTTCTATGACGATAATTGTGACAGAACCCGGTATCATCATAGATGTGGTGGGCTCCTACTTCTATGACGAAAACTCATGACAGAAAATGGGATTTTCGTCCTGGGCGGGCCAGAGACGCAACTACATGACATTCTTTGGGCCGTCCATGATGGAAAAAACCGTGGTAGAAGCGAGGGGTAGGAAAATTCCGGGGAATTGCCGGTTACGGTGGGAGGTTGGGGGCCGAGCAATGCGAGTTTCTCTCGTACACGTACGCGCGTGTGTGCGAGGCGTTGGCTCTAACTGAACCCGAGCGACTGCACTGCAGCCTACGCGTTACTAAACCCGAGCGATCGATCGATGGCTGTTAACTAAACCCGATGGACTTCTTCTTGTTCTTCTTCTTCTTCTTCTTCTTCTTCTTCTTCTTCTTCTTCTTCTTCTTCTTCTTCTTCTTCTTCTTCTTCTTCTTCTTCTTCTTCTTCTCCTTCGTCTTCTTCTTCTCCTTCTGCTTCTCCTTCTCCTTCTGCTTCTTCTTCTCCTTCTGCTTCTTCTTCTCCTCCTTCTTCTTCTTCTCCTTCTGATTGGATGAACA
>NC_041385.1:236533486-236534444 GCF_002162155.2 Triticum dicoccoides | reverse complement strand
GTGGTGATGAATAGTATCCCGTGGAGTCCCGTTTTGCGGTACGCCACACCCCTCCCAATGAACAGGACCCCCGTTTCGACCGTAGGAGATCCGTTTCGTCCGTTTTGCGGTACGCCACACCCCTCCCGAACAAGAGGACCCCTGTTTCGACCGTAGGAGGTCCGTTTCGTCCGTTTTGCGGTACGCCACACCCCTCCCAATCAACAGGACCCCGTTTTGACTGTAGGAGGTATGTTTCCTCCGTTTTGCGGTACGCCACACCCCTCCTGATTAACAGGACCCCGTTCCGAACGTGGCCGGTCGAACACAAGGCCGTTTCCCCTGTTCTGCGGTACGCCAGGCCTCGTTTCCATCGCTTGTTCCGTCCAAGCTGGTTGGCTCCCACGCGTTCTGTTGCCTCCCGATGAACACGACGCATTCCGTTGCCTCCCCATGAACACGACGCATTCTGTTGCCTCCCCATGAACATGACGCATTCTCTTGCCTCCCCATGAACACGACGCATTCCGTTGCCTCCCCATGAACACGAGCCCTCGCTGTACGTATGCGCGACTAGGCGTTCGAGACCCTGCCCGTATGTACACATACGTGGCCATATTTTCTTTCTTGCACCCTGGCCGTTGTACGTACGTGTACATGCTACGTGTGCACCTCTACTACGACACGTGCGCGCCTCTACATCGACCAGTATGTACATACATGTTCGCGACCAGGATGAAAACGCTACGTACGCTTCGACCAGGTGGGTCCCGACTGTCAGGCACTTCCTTGCCTGTGAAGATGTAGCTGGTGGGTCCCAGCAGTCAGGGGGGCGAATCGTTTTGGTTTTCTTTTGCCTGGACGCTCTTCCTTGCGTGCGAAGGTGTAGCTGCTGGGTCCCAGCAGTCAAGGGGGCGAATCGTTTTTTTTTGCCTGGACGCACTTCCTTGCGTGTGAAGGTGTAGCTGCTGGGTCCCAG
>NC_041385.1:236523122-236533371 GCF_002162155.2 Triticum dicoccoides | reverse complement strand
TTTTTTGCCCGGACGCACTTCCTTGCATGCTAAGGTGTAGCTCGTGGGTCCCAGCAGTCGGCGGGCGAATCGGTTTTTTTCGGACGCACTTCCTTGCGTGCGAAGATGTAGCTGGTGGGTCCCAGTAGTCAGGGGGGCGAATCATTTTTTTTGACGCACTTCCTTGCGTGCGAAGATGTAGCTCGTGGGTCCCAGCAGTCAGGGGGTGAATCATTTTTCGCGAAATATGGTGGCTCGTCCGGTGGGTCCCCGCTGTCAGGTGGAGGAATAATTATTTTGTGCGTAATAAGGAGGCACTTCCTTGCGGCTGCCATGGATCCAGCTGTCAGACTCTCCACGTACAGTCCACGTCCGATAGAAGTCGTTCCTTGCCCACGTTGATCACGCCGCGCCGAGAGCACCACGGCGGTGGACGACGGTGAGGCCTAGGAAGGCGACGACATGGAGCCGGGGAAGACGCGGCAGTGGATGCACACGCGTAGAGGAGTACAAGGGTTCACTCGTTCGGCTACGCTGTCGTCGCCGCAGAATAACAGGGGGTGTGGGTGAGTGGAGGGATGGCCTGGCCAGCAGTGGGAGTAGTGGGGGGCGGTGAGGCCTCCACGGCAGCATAGCCGGCCACGGGAGGTAGGAGCAGGCGGCACGACCGACGATGCTTTGGGCGGCTGGAGCAAGAAGACCAGAGGTTAAAGAAGCACGACGGCCGTTGGATGGATATCGTACGGTCACTCCAGCTAGAATCGTTTATATTGACTAAGTTGACAAAGCCCTTGGTACGTCAACTTAGTAGGCCCACAGGTCAGCTTCCGAAATGGTGCGCCCCAGATGTCAGGGGGAGGAATCATTTTTTGGGCGGGTGAAGCTAGAATATCCGAGATTGAAGAAGAAGCACGACATCTGTTGGATGGACATCCAACGGCCACTGCTGCTAGAACCGTGTGTTGACTATAAGTTGACAAAGCCTTGCATACGCGTCAACTCTGTTTTTTAGGGGACGCGTCAACTTAGTAAGGCCAGAAGTGTGTGGTAGTGAACTTATAGCCCATTTGAGATTTGTAAGAATGTGTAGCCCATTTTTGAATTCTAATGGAATTTACTACAGCCCATTTACAGTTTGTTAAAAGTACAACCCATTTCAACCAACCGTTCAAAACAAAATTTAATAAAATTTCCCACATTTTGATGGGATCCGAATAATTTTATCCTGAAATTTCTAGTCAGATTAAATACAATTTCAATATAAATTTATATTACATAAAAATCCAACGTAACATTGTGCTCGCAACAATTAATGAAATTAAAATTTTCAATATCCAAAAATAAAGTAATCACTGTTTGGTGCATTTTTTATAGTTACTACCCAGTTTTTATAATTACATCCCATTTATTATTTCTTAAAACCCATTTTCTTGTTAAGCCTAATGCATCCCTCCTAGGAAAGGTTTGCAGCCCAGCGGGGCGGAGAATAACAACTTGACCTTGCCTGGGTATTCCTAAAAAAAGTATAGCTAGGCTAGCCATTTTCAGCTTGAAAAAAATTAATATCTGGCTGGATATCTGGCCTGGGCTAGACGGGCCACAGCCCGCCCAGTTAATACCTGCAGCGATGTTTTTGTTGTTGTTCAGAGGAGAAAAATTAATATCTGGGGTAAACATCGAAAAACTCTGCAGTGCTCACACCTCAAAAACAGAAATACTGCTCGAGCTGCTTGGTCCTAGTTGTCGGCCGCTTCTTGTGCAATTCTCTCGTTTATTGACTACTCCCTCCTTTCCAGTTTATAGTGCTCAATTCAAAAATCTCACCAATCAAGGTAGATGGCGAGTGGTGGAATACTTTTTGTAGTTTTGCAAAAGCACCTAATTAATGCTCTTGTTATCCTCAAAAAATTATGTTTATCAATGCATTAATTGCAATGCATGCATGCATGCATAAAGTACATGCATTGGTCAATTTTCTCTTAATACTTGCATGCAATGATTTAATGCACCTTGGAATCTGAACATGTGATGGAAAACAACCAAATTGAGCCTTATAAAATGGAAAAACTAAAATTTTGAGATAAGCCCTATAAACCAGAAAGGAGTACATAGATTGACAATGGTGTGGGACCGTGATGTCAGGAAACCAGGAGGAAGCAAAATAAATTATAGTTATATATATATATATATATATATATATATATATATAATAAGGAGGCACTTGCGTACGTGAGGCTATGGACCTGGTGGGTTCCCATTGTCATCCTATCCAAGTAAAGTCATCTCCTCGCCCCCGCGCGCTTTCCGCCCAAAAAAGTCAGCGCCGGCCACCCCGCTTCCCGGTGCAGGCGATTGCTCTGCCTTCAAACGACACAAGTGTCGTCCATTCGTCCATCTGCCGCACACATTAATGATACGCGGTTGCCAAAGCGGCTACTCCGGCGCCACACATCCGTCCCTCCGCCCGCCCACCATTGCTATATAAACTGCTGCGCCGGCCATAGCCACAGTCATCCGCATCCGTTCCCTTTCTCCTGTCCACACCACTACTGCCCACCACGGCTTCCTCGCGCTCCAGCGCTCTTCGGGACGGGCGGACGACGGACCACAAGGAGATGGCAGCCATTGCTGTCGACTGGCTGGCCGGCAGGCAGCCGGAGGATGACGACGTCCCAATGGAGAACATGGTAGTCGACGACCCGGTGCCAACCCCCTCCTCCGCGCCATCCTCGCCGGTGCATTGCACCATGACCACCGGCGAGGCCCGTGCCCAATATATGGACAGGGTGAGGCAAATGCGTGAGGAGCAGTTCCGGGAGGCGCAGGCCGACGCCGCCTACAACCACCATCTCCACCAGGAGCACCTGCAGGCGGAGGAGCAGATCGCCGTGGAGCAGGCGGAGCAGGAGGCGCTGCTCGACTCGTACCGCTACGCCCGCAAGGGCCGCCTCAAGCGCTGGCAGTACCGCATGCGGGTGGCGGAGGCTACGGCCGCCTACAAAGAAGCTGGCAAAGAGGGCGATGAAGCGGGCGAGGCGCTGTTTGGCGAGACCGGGGATGAGGCAGAGGACAATGCCGGCTCCGACGAGTCCCCGCTCTGCTAGCGTTGACGACACCCTGCTCCGCCGAGGCCCCATGGCGCCAACAACGAGGTAGAGGACACCACCGGCTCCGCCGAGGCCCCGTGGCGCCAACAACGAGGTAGAGGACACCGCCGGCTCTGCCGAGGCCCCGCCCTGCCAACAACGAGGCAGAGGACATCGCCGGCTCAGACGAGGCCCCACCCTGCCGGCAAACATGGGGGAGGATTTCCACCGCTCCACTAAGGCGCCGCCCGCCGGCAACGAGACAGAGGACATCGCCGGCTCCGCCGAGGCCCCGCCCCGCTGCCAATGAGGCCGCGCCACACCGAAAACGAGGAAGAGTAGAACAAGGTAGGTCGCCGCCGCTCGGGTCCAAGTAAGGCCACCGCTGCTACCCTCCGGTTGAAGCCAAGCTAGGCGGTTTGACCATTGACGGCCGGTTAGCTTTATGGCGGTGACGTGGAGTTGGAGAGCTGCGCTGGAGAAGAACGCTGCTTCTACTTAACTGCTGGTGCAGTTGGCTGACTGACACGTTGGCCCAACAGGCCACATGTCAGTTACGCGACTGCACCTACAGTTAAGTCACTGAAGCTTCTGTTCGGCTCAGCGTGACACAGGTGGGTAGCTTCGGTTAATTAATTATACTCCAGCGCACCCCTTTTTAGTTTTTTTAGAAAAGGAGGATGACTCCCGGCCTCTGCATCTGGGAGATGCATGCGCCCACAAACACCCCTTTTTAGTTGAAGAATGTATGAAATGTAATGAAATCCGGCATGTTTATATGAAATCCGACCGTGTATGAATGAATTTATTTCGATTAGTTCGAATTCCTGTATCACTAGCATTGGATGAACATGCAAAACAATACATACTAGCATTATTCCCAGGGTGATCACCACGTTTGTAGCAGTTTCACATGTACTCCCTCCGGTCCTTTCTAGTCTGCATACAAGTTTTGTCTGCAGTCAAAGTATCTCTACTTTGACCAATCTTATACAAAAAAGTATGCACTTTCACAATGTGTGAAGTAAAAAGGAACAGAAGGAGTACAAAGAGTTTGAGCAGCTTTTTAGCGTTTCTGTACATTGCAATCAAACACACAGGCCTGGCAATTCATAGAGAATATTCAAAACAATCGATGATTATGCATCTCAACGACTCACATGCCAGAGGAAATATTTACTTCACAACTAAAGAATAAAGAAAAAAATTCTCGACGCTGCTGACAGCAAAGGGCGTCCCATTCGAAAATATCAAACGCATATCTTGCTAAAATCAATGAGCAAAATTTGACAAGGTTGTCCCATTCCAAAATATCAAATGCCTACGATTGTGGAATGGGCAGGGTTTGCCATCAGTTCAGACATTGACATGGCACCTCGTGCTAAATAAACCAGCTGTTCTTTTTGTGCAGTTCCACCAAAATCAACCAAATTCGCGCGTAGATTGTATGATTTCGCTCTTATATGTTGCAACGCCTTGAACTTATGGGCACCTCCTTTCTTGTGGTGGAAATGAATGATTCGATGTATTCATGAACATTTTGTGCAGTTCCCGTTGAAATCAAGCTGAGCACCCCTGTTTGCACAAATACAAAAAAGTGATTAGTATAAAGCAAACTGTACTATGAATTGACAGTTTCAACAGGCACATACATGGTCCATGTAGAGCACACTTTTAGAAAAATGGAACTCACCAGAAAGAATCCTAGTACAAGATTGTACTCGCGCATCACAGCAAAAAATGGAGATTTGTCAGTCCTTCTGAACCGAAGTTAGTTTGGTCTTGTGGGGAGTAATATAACCTTCCTTCAACTGCTCCTTCTGATGAGAAGATAGACAGGGCTTATTCATCCTGGCATAATCGGAACTAGTCACTTCATGTACTCCATATTCTTCTTCAGAGGAAGATGATCCTGTTGTGCAAAGACAAGAGGACTACTAAATGCTAGCATCCCTGTTTGCTCGAAAAAAAGGAAAGGAAATATTTAAAACAGCACAGATGAAGCACTTCTCAAGGACAATACCACTTTTTCATGATAGTATCTGAACAGTAGCACAACACCAATAGAGATGACAAAGCTCAATCATATGGATGAAATCAGTGGGCGAGTACCAACATTTATCAGGAGGCTGATTGTGTAGAGCGTACAGATGAAGCACTTCTTCGGAACCATCTGTTGCTATCTACGGGGGTGGCCATGCTTACTATATACTCCTCGATTAGTTTAATGTTTCCAACATCTTCTTGTGCAGTTCCACTAAAATATATGGTATCTTCAAAGAAGATCCCTATTTGCACAAGTAGAGATAATTACGTATGGCATCAAATCAGTGGCAAAACAATTGCTCGTTCCAGCCATAGCAATAAACTAAGATGCAAAACTATATCATTACTTGTGTCATCACAGTTCCAGTGCTTCATTACAGCACCGGGAGTTGATTTTTGTTTTTCTTCCGCTTGTTCTTCCCCTTCATCACTTGGTTCAATAACAGACAAGCTTCGCCTTCAATGTAAGATTTGGCATGTCAATTAGGGAGCACAGGTATAGTACTAAACTTAATTTTCTGATGAAAGTGGCAAAATACAGGCCAGCAGTTGTGAAATATCCTTATCTTACCTCAATGGGATATTACGGTGCACATACAGATTGGAAGTCTTGTCTCCATTTGTGCAGTTCACTAAAATAAAGCAACATTATCGTACAAGTAGCACAACATATGAAAACAAACTGCAGAATCATGTGAAAGAAGGCTAGTACTAACCTCTCATGATGCGGAATTCAAACAACTCACAAGAAGAAGATCTGAACCAAATTCACCTTAACGGATAGGAAGTAAGATCTCCTCTTGTACAGTTCCACTAAGATCAAGAAATCAAGCAACATTGTCGGTGTGACATTTTGGTTGAACTGCACAAAACACTCTTAAAACAAAAAGTGTTTTGTGCAGTACAACAAAAGGTCACAATGGCAACGAGCTGAAGTAGATAACCCTGTTTACACAGAGGTGCAAAGGAAACAATTAGTGGTCAATAACAGTGGATGACATAGAAGCAAACAAAAAGAAGCATCTACCTAATCTAAATGGGAAAGAAAGCAAGACAGTAGCATTTCTCAAACGGTGGCATTGATTAATATTAACATAGAGATTATATTAACTATAAAATTCGTTAAACATGTAATTTGCTTTTAACTGTGGCATTGCGTCAATTTTCCAGCGGCATTATTAGAGGGTGTTTGTTTACAGGGACATTTTGGTGTAGGGACTAAAAAAACTCTGTGTCAGTCACATCTAAACCAAACAGGAGGGACTTTTAGGTACTAAAAGTGGGCATTTGGGACTAAAGAAAGAAGACCCCGAGGGAGTCTTTTTGGGACTTTTTCCAACAGTTGCCCCTGCCACGCATCGCACCTTGTTTCTATTAGTTCATTACTAGGGGTAACATGGTCTTTTAGCATGTCATTTAATAGCCTCTAGTCCATGTTTAGTCCCTGGAACCATGCAGGTAGGGACAAGGGAGTTTTTAACCAAACAGGGCCTTAGATTAACAACAGCTAATGAGTTGCACAGGACAGTGGACGCACCAGCACCATGTGCATGTACCGATGTACTTTGGTCATGCACAGTCTATTGCAACAAAGAACAAACAACCAAGGATCATATTTGTGTTGGTCCCAGTTTTGTTATCTTTAGACATCTTTCCCTATGTGAGCGCAACAAATCTAGTCCTGCTCAAACTCTACAGCCTTGTCCCTTCCTTTCCTTTTTGAACTAGTATTTTCGCCCCTTCCTTTCCTCTTTGAACCACGTCCTAGATTTATGCGATACAACTTTCCCCACTACTTTCCCCCATTCCTTTCCTCTTTGAACCACATGCTAGATTCATGCTATACAACTTTTCCCCTTCATTTCCTCTTTGAACCACGTCCTAGATTCATGCTATATACAGCTTTTCTCACTACTTTCCCCCACTCCTTTCCTGTTTGAACCACGTCCTAGATTCATGGTATACATGCAGCTAGATCAATGCATGTGGAGTAATTAAAATATACCTTAAGGTTCTTGGGGCGTGGTTCGGTGGGCGACGGGACGGCGGCAAAGAAGAAGGGGTCGGAGGCCCTCCCGCGCCGCCGCTAGGTGGAAAGTGAACATATGCGCCGGTAGTGGCTTCCCTCCCTTGCCGACGGCGACATCGTTAAGCCTCCTTCCCTTCCCGACGGACGAATCCTGCCGGCTCTTTGAGCAGTAGTGAGGGGAGAGAGAGAGGCCAACGAAGTCTTGTTTAGATCTGGAGAGGGCGAGAGAGTGTGAAGAGAGCAACTACAAGCGCTGAGGCTCCAGCGGGAGAGGACGAGAGAGTGTGAAGAGAGCAACTACAAGCGCTGAGGCTCCTGCGTGTATATATATACTAGAGAGAGTGTGTGAAGTGTGTTGGGGAACGTAGCAGAAATTCAAAATTTTCCTACGTGTCACCAAGATCTATCTATGGAGAGACCAGCAACGAGTAGAAAGAGAGTGCATCTACATACCCTTGTAGATCGCTAAGCGGAAGTGTTCAAGTGAACGGGGTTGATGGAGTCGTACTCGTCGTGATTCAAATCACCGATGATCCTAGTGCCGAACGGACGGCACCTCCGCGTTCAACACACGTACAGCCCGGTGACGTCTCCCACACCTTGATCCAGCAAGGAGAGAGGGAGAGGTTGAGGAAGACTCCATCCAACAGCAGCACAACGGTGTGGTGGTGGTGGAGGAGCGTGGCAATCCAGCAGGGCTTCGCCAAGCACCATGGGAGAGGAGGAGTAGGAAGAGAGGTAGGGCTGTGCCAGAACTTCGTGTATAGCTCCCATGCGCCTCCCCACTATATATAGGGGTGGAGGGGCTGGTTTCTTGCCCTCCAATTCCATTGGGGCGTTGGCCAAGGTGGGAGGAAAGAAATCTCATTATTTCCTTCCCCACCGATTGTTATCCCCCCTTTTTAGGGATCTTGATCTTATCCCTTCGGGGTATGATCTTATTCCTTCTAAGGGGGGATCTTGGTGCGCCTTGACCAGGGGTGTGGGGCCTTGCCCCCACTACCCACGTCCATGTGGGCCCCACTCCGGAACCTTCTAGAACCTTCCCGGTACAATACCGAAAAATCCCGAACATTTTCCGGTGGCCAAAATAGGACTTCCCATATATAAATCTTTACCTCCGGACCATTCCGGAACTCCTCGTGACGTCCGGATCTCATCCGGGACTCCGAACAACATTCGGTAACCACATACAAACTTCCTTTATAACCCTAGTGTCATCGAACCTTAAGTGTGTAGACCCTACGGGTTCGGGAGACATGTAGACATGACCGAGACGTTCTCCGGTCAATAACCAACAGCGGGATCTGGATACCCATGATGGCTCCCACATGTTCCACGATGATCTCATCGGATGAACCACGATGTCAAGGACTTAATCAATCCCGTATTCAATTCCCTTTGTCTATCGGTATGTTTCTTGCCCGAGATTCGATCGTCGGTACCCAATACCTTGTTCAATCTCGTTACCGGCAAGTCACTTTACTCGTTCCGTAACACATCATCCCGTGATCAACTCCTTGGTCACATTGCGCATATGATGATGTCCTACTGAGTGGGCCCAGAGATACCTCTCCGTTTACACGGAGTGACAAATCCCAGTCTCGATCCGCATAAAACAATAGATACTTTCGGAGATACCTGTAGTGCACCTTTATAGTCACCCAGTTACGTTGTGACGTTTGATACACCCAAAGCACTCCTACGGTATCCAGGAGTTACACGCTCTCATGGTCGAAGGAAGAGATACTTGACATTGGCAAAGCTCTAGCATATGAACTACACGATCTTTTGTGCTAGTCTTAGGATTGGGTCTTGTCCATCACATCATTCTCCTAATGATGTGATCCCGTTATCAACGACATCCAATGTCCATAGCCAGGAAACCATGACTATCTGTTGATCACAACGAGCTAGTCAACTAGAGGCTCACTAGGGACATATTGTGGTCTATGTATTCACACGTGTATTACGATTTCCGGATAATACAGTTATAGCATGAATAAAAGACAATTATCATGAACAAGGAAATATAATAATAATACTTTTATTATTGCCTCTAGGGCATATTTCCAATAGTCTCCCACTTGCACTAGAGTCAATAATCTAGTTCACATCGCCATGTGATTAACACTCACAGGTCACATCGCCATGTGACTAATACCCAAGAGTTTACTAGAGTCAGTAGTCTAGTTCACATCACTATGTGATTAACACTCAATGAGTTTTATGTTTGATCATGTTGCTTATGAGAGAGGTTTGAGTCAACGGGTCTGAACCTTTCAGATCCGTGTGTGCTTTACAAATCTCTATGTCATCTCCTAGATGCAGCTACCACGCTCTATTTGGAGCTATTCCAAACAACTGTTCTACTTGGAGCTATTCTAAATTATTGCTCCATTATATGTATCCGGTCTCTCTACTCAGAGCTATCCGGATAGGTGTCAAGCTTGCATCGTCGTAACCTTTACGACGAACTCTTTTACCACCTCCATAATCGAGAAAATTCCTTAGTCCACTAGTTACTAAGGATAACTTTGACCGCTGTCCTATGATCCATTCATGGATCACTCTTGTACCCCTTGACTGACTCATGGCAAGGCACACTTCAGGTGCGGTACACAGCATAGCATACTGTAGAGCCTACGTCTTAAGCATAGAGGACGACATTCGTCCTTTCTCTCTATTCTGCCGTGGTCGAGCTTTAAGTCTTAACTTTGTACCTTACAACTCAGGCAAGAACTCCTTCTTTGACTGGTCCATCTTGAACACCTTCAAGATCATGTCAAGGTATGTGCTCATTTGAAAGTATTATTAAGCATTTTGATCTATCCTTATAGATCTTGATGCTCAATGTTCAAGTAGCTTAATCCAGGCTTTCCATTGAAAAACACTTTCAAAATAACCCTATATGCTTTCCAGAAATTCTACGTCATTTCTGATCAACAATATGTCAACAACATATACTCATCAGAAATTCTATAGTGCTCCCACTCACTTCTTTGGAAATACAAGTTTCTCATAAACTTTGTACAAACCCAAAAAATTTTGATCATCATCAAAGCATACATTCCAACTCTGAGATGCTCACTCCAGTCCTTAGAAGGAT
>NC_041385.1:236474808-236523112 GCF_002162155.2 Triticum dicoccoides | reverse complement strand
GTAGTGCACCTTTATAGTCACCCAGTTACGTTGTGACGTTTGATACACCCAAAGCACTCCTACGGTATCCAGGAGTTACACGATCTCATGGTCAAAGGAAGAGATACTTGACATTGGCAAAGCTCTAGCAAACGAACTACACGATCTTTGTGCTATGCTTAGGATTGGGTCTTGTCCATCACATCATTCTCCTAATGATGTGATCCCGTTATCAACGACATCCAATGTCCATAGCCAGGAAACCATGACTATCTGTTGATCACAACGAGCTAGTCAACTAGAGGCTCACTAGGGACATATTGTGGTCTATGTATTCACACGTGTATTACGATATCCGGATAATACAGTTATAGCATGAATAAAAGACAATTATCATGAACAAGGAAATATAATAATAATACTTTTATTATTGCCTCTAGGGCATATTTCCAACAGTCTCCCACTTGCACTAGAGTCAATAATCTAGTTCTCATCGCCATGTGATTAACACTCACAGGTCACATCGCCATGTGACTAATACCCAAGATTTTACTAGAGTCAGTAGTCTAGTTCACATCACTATGTGATTAACACTCAATGAGTTTTATGTTTGATCATGTTGCTTGTGAGAGAGGTTTTAGTCAACGGGTCTGAACCTTTCAGATCCGTGTGTGCTTTACAAATCTCCATGTCATCTCCTAGATGCAGCTACCACACTCTATTTGGAGCTATTCCAAACAACTGTTCTACTTGGAGCTATTCTAAATTATTGCTCCATTATATGTATCCGATCTCTCTACTCAGAGCTATCCGGATAGGTGTCAAGCTTGCATCGTCGTAACCTTTACGACGAACTCTTTTACCACCTCCATAATCAAGAAAATTCCTTAGTCCACTAGTTACTAAGGATAACTTTGACCGCTGTCCTATGATCCATTCATGGATCACTCTTGTACCCCTTGACTGACTCATGGCAAGGCACACTTTCGGTGCGGTACACAGCATAGCATACTGTAGAGCCTACGTCTAAAGCATAGGGGACGACCTTCGTCCTTTCTCTCTTTTCTGCCGTGGTCGAGCTTTAAGTCTTAACTTCGTACCTTACAACTCAGGCAAGAACTCCTTCTTTGACTGGTCCATCTTGAACACCTTCAAGATCATGTCAAGGTATGTGCTCATTTGAAAGTATTATTAAGCATTTTGATCTATCCTTATAGATCTTGATGCTCAATGTTCAAGTAGCTTAATCCAGGTTTTCTATTGAAAAACGCCTTTCAAATAACCCTATATGCTTTCTAGAAATTCTACATCATCTCTGATCATCAATATGTCAACAACATATACTCATCAGAAATTCTATAGTGCTCCCACTCACTTCTTTGGAAATACAAGTTTCTCATAAACTTTGTATAAATCCAAAATCTTTGATCATCTCATCAAAGCGTACATTCCAACTCCGAGATGCTTACTCCAGTCCTTAAAAGGATCGCTGGAGCTAGCATACCTTTTAGCATCCTTAGGATCGACAAAACTTTTCTGATTGTATTGCATACAACCTTTCCTTACGAAAACTAGTAAGGAAACTTGTCTTGACATCCATCTGCCAGATTTCATAAATGCAGCTAATGCTAACATGATTCCGACGGACTTTAAGCATCGCTACGGATGAGAAAAACTCATCGTAGTCAACTCCTTGAACTTGTGAAAAACTTTTCGCCACAAGTCGAGCTTCATGGACGGTGACATTACCATCCACGTTCGTCTTCTTCTTAAAAATCCATTTATCTTAATGGCTTGCCGATCATCGGGCAAGTCCACCAAAGTCCATGGATCCGTTCTCGGATTTTATGGCCTCTAACCATTTGTAGGAATTCGGGCCCACCATCGCTTCTCCATAGCTCGTAGGTTCATTGTTGTCTAGCAACATGACTTCCAAGACAGGATTACGTACCACTCTGAAGTAGTACGCATCCTTGTCATCCCACGAGGTTTGGGAGTGACTTGATCCGAAGTTTCATGATCAATATCATAAGCTTCCACTTCAATTGGTGTAGGTGCCACAGGAACAACTCCCTGTGCCCTGTCACACACTAGTTGAAGAGACGGTTCAATAACCTCATCAAGTCTCCACCATCCTCCCACTCAATTCTTTCGAGAGAAACTTTTCCTCGAGAAAGGACCCGATTCTAGAAACAATCCATATTGCTTTCGGATCTGAATTAGGAGGTATACCCAACTGTTTTGGGTTTCCTATGAAGATGCATTTTATCCGCTTTGGGTTCGAGCTTATCAACCTGAAATTTTTTCATATAAGCGTCGCAGCCCCAAACTTTTAAGAAACGACAACTTAGGTTTCTCTAAACCATAATTCATACGGTGTCATCTCATCGGAATTACGCGGTGCCCTATTTAAAGTGAATGTGGTCGTCTCTAATGCCTAACCCATGAACGATAGTGGTAATTCGATAAGAGACATCATGGTACGCACCATATCCAATAGGGTGCAACTATGATGTTCGGACACACCATCACATTATGGTGTTCCAGGCGGTATTAATTGCGAAACAATTTCCACAATGTCTTAATTGTGTGCCAAAACTCGTAACTCAGATATTCATCTCTATGATCATATCATAGACATTTTATCCTCTTGTCACAATGATCTGCTACTTCACTCTGAAATTACTTGAACCATTCAATAATTCAGACTTGTGTTTCATCAAGTAAATATACTCAACATTTACTCGAATCATCTGTGAAGTAAGAACATAATGATATTCACTGCATGCCTCAGCACTCATTCGACTGCACACATCAAAATGTGTTACTTCCAACAAGCTGCTATCTTGTTCCATCTTACTGAAAATGAGGCTTTTCAGTCATCTTGCCCATGTGGTATGATTTGCATATCTCAAGTGATTCAAAATCAAGTGAGTCCGAACGATCCATTTGCATGGAGTTTCTTCATGCATATACACCAATAGACATGGTTCGCATGTCTCAAACTTTTCAAAAACGAGTGAGTCCAAAGATCCATCAACATGGAGCTTCTTCATGCGTTTTATACCATTATGACTTACATGGCAGTGCCAGAAGTAAGTGGTACTATCATTACTATCTTATATCTTTTGGCATGAAAATGTGTATCACTACGACCGAGATTCAATAAACCATTCCTTTAGGTGCAAGACCATTGAAGGTATTATTCAAAAATAGAGTAACCATTATTCTCCTTAAATGAATAACCATATTGTGATAGACATAATCCAATCATGTCTATGCTCAACGCAAACACCAATCTCGGTGGTAGAGGGAGCGTGCGATGCTTGATCATATCAACCTTGGAAACACTTCCAACATATATCGTCAGCTCACCTTTAGCTAGTCTCCGTTTATTCCGTAGCTTTTATTTCGAGTTACTAACACTTAGCAACCGAACCGGTATCCAATCCCCTGGTGCTACTAGGAGTACTAGTAAAGTACACATTAACATAATGTATATCCAATATACTTCTATCGACCTTGCCAGCCTTCTCATCTACCAAGTATCTAGGGTAATGCTGCTCCAGTGGTTGTTCCCCTTATTACAGAAGCACTTAGTCTCGGGTTTGGGTTCAACCTTGGGTTTCTTCACTAGAGCAGCAGCTGAATTGCCGTTTCATGAAGTATCCCTTTGTTCCCTTGCCCTTCTTGAAACTAGTGGTTTCACCAACCATCAACAATTGATGCTCCTTCTTGATTTCTACTTTCGCGGCGTCAAACATCGCGAATATCTCAAGGATCATCATATATGTCCCTGATATATCATAGTTCATCACGAAGCTCTAGCAGCTTGGTGGTAGTGACTTCGGAGAACCATCACTATTTCATCTGGAAGATCAACTCCCACTCGATTCAAGCGATTGTTGTACTCAGACAATCTGAGCACAAGCACAACAATTGAGCTTTTCTCCTTAGTCTGCAGGCTAAGAAAATCGTCGGAGGTCTTATACCTCTTGACGTGGGCACGAGCCTGAAATCGCAATTTCAGCTCTCGAAACATCTCATATGTTCCGCGATGTTTCGAAAACGTCTTTGGTGCCTCAACTCTAAACCGTTTAACTGAACTATCACGTAGTTATCAAAACGTGTATGTCCGATGTTCACAACATCCACAGACGAGGTTTGGGGTTCAGCACACTGAGCGGTGCATTAAGGACATAAGCTTTCTACTGTCCGCATAATCGCTACTTTCAACTTTCAACTATATTTTCTCTAGGAACATAACTAAACAGTAGAACTAAAGTGCGAGCTACGACATAATTTGCAAAGAGTCTTTTGACTATGTTCAAGATAATTAAGTTCATCTTATGAACTCCCACTTAGATAGACATCCCTCTGGTCATCTAAGTGATTACATGATCCGAGTCAACTAGGTCGTGTCCGATCATCACGTGAGACGGACTAGCCAACGTCGGTGAACATCTTCATGTTGATCATATCTACTATACGACTCATGCTCGACCTTTCGGTCTCCGTGTTCCGAGGCCATGTCTGTACATGCTAGGCTCGTCAAGTTAACCCTAAGTGTTTTCGCTGTGTAAAACTGTCTTACACCCGTTGTATGTGAACGTAAGAATCCATCACACCCGATCATCACGTGGTGCTTAGAAGCGACGAACTGTAGCAACGGTGCACAGTTAGGGGAGAACACTTCTTGAAATTTTGTAAGGGATCATCTTATTTACTACCGTCGTCCTAAGCAAACAAGATGCATAAACATGATAAACATCACATGCAATCAAATAGTGACATGATATGGCCAATATCATTTTGCTCCTTTTGATCTTCATCTTCGGGGCTCCATGATCATCATCGTCACCGGCACGACACCATGATCTGCATCATCATGATCTCCATCATCGTGTCTTCATGAAGTTGTCACGCCAACGACTACTTCTACTTCTATGACTAACGCATTTAGCAATAAAGTAAAGTAGTTTACATGGCGTTCTTCAATGACACGCAGGTCATACAATAAATAAAGACAACTCCTATGGCTCCTGCCGGTTGTCATACTCATCGACATGCAAGTCGTGAATCCTATTACAAGAACATGATCAATCTCATACATCACATATCATTCATCACATTCTTCTTGGCCATATCACATCACATAGCATACCCTGCAAAAACAAGTTAGACGTCCTCTAATTGTTGTTGCATGTTTTACGTGGCTGCTATGGGTTTCTAGCAAGAACGTTTCTTACCTACGCAAGACCACAACGTGATATGCCAATTGCTATTTACCCTTCATAAGGACCCTTTTCATCGAATCCGTTCCGACTAAAGTGGGAGAGACTGGCACCCGCTAGCCACCTTATGCACCAAGTGCATGTCAATCAGTGGAACCTGTCTCACGTAAGAGTACGTGTAAGGTCGGTCCGGGCCGCTTCATCCCACAATACCGTTGAAACAAGATTGGACTAGTAACGGTAAGCATATTGAACAACATCAACGCCCACAACTACTTTGTGTTCTACTCGTGCAAAGAATCTACGCAATAGACCTAGCTCATGATGCCACTGTTGGGGAACGTAGCAGAAATTCAAAATTTTCCTACGTGTCACCAAGATCTATCTATGGAGAGACCAGCAACGAGTAGAAAGAGAGTGCATCTACATACCCTTGTAGATCGCTAAGCGGAAGCGTTCAAGTGAACGGGGTTGATGGAGTCGTACTCGTCGTGATTCAAATCACCGATGATCCTAGTGCCGAACGGACGGCACCTCCGCGTTCAACACACGTACAGCCCGGTGACGTCTCCCATGCCTTGATACAGCAAGGAGAGAGGGAGAGGTTGAGGAAGACTCCATCCAACAGCAGCACAACGGCGTGGTGGTGGTGGAGGAGCGTGGCAATCCAGCAGGGCTTCGCCAAGCACCATGGGAGAGGAGGAGTAGGAAGAGAGGTAGGGCTGTGCCAGAACTTCGTGTATAGCTCCCATGTGCCTCCCCACTATATATAGGGGTGGAGGGGCTGGTTTCTTGCCCTCCAAGTCCATTGGGGCGTTGGCCAAGGTGGGAGGAAAGAAATCTCATTATTTCCTTCCCCACCGATTGTTATCCCCCCTTTTTAGGGATCTTGATCTTATCCCTTCGGGATATGATCTTATTCCTTCTAAGGGGGGATCTTGGTGCGCCTTGACTAGGGGTGTGGGGCCTTGCCCCCACTACCCACGTCCATGTGCCCCCCCCCCATGCAGGTGGGCCCCACTCCGGAACCTTCTAGAACCTTCCCGGTACAATACCGAAAAATCCCGAACATTTTCCGGTGGCCAAAATAGGACTTCCCATATATAAATCTTTACCTCCGGACCATTCCGGAACTCCTCGTGACGTCCGGGATCTCATCCGGGACTCCGAACAACATTCAGTAACCACATACAAACTTCCTTTATAACCCTAGCGTCATCGAACCTTAAGTGTGTAGACCCTACGGGTTCGGGAGACATGTAGACATGACCGAGACGTTCTCCGGTCAATAACCAACAGCGGGATCTGGATACCCATGATGGCTCCCACATGTTCCACGATGATCTCATCGGATGAACCACGATGTCAAGGACTTAATCAATCCCGTATTCAGTTCCCTTTGTCTATCGGTATGTTTCTTGCCCGAGATTCGATCGTCGGTATCCAATACCTTGTTCAATCTCGTTACCGGCGAGTCACTTTACTCGTTTCGTAACACATCATCCCGTGATCAACTCCTTGGTCACATTAAGCATATGATGATGTCCTACCGAGTGGGCCCAGAGATACCTCTCCATTTACACGGAGTGACAAATCCCAGTCTCGATCCGCATAAAACAATAGATACTTTCGGAGATACCTGTAGTGCACCTTTATAGTCACCCAGTTATGTTGTGACGTTTGATAAACCCAAAGCACTCCTACGGTATCCAGGAGTTACATGCTCTCATGGTCGAAGGAAGAGATACTTGACATTGGCAAAGCTCTAGCAAATGAACTACACGATCTTTTGTGCTAGTCTTAGGATTGGGTCTTGTCCATCACATCATTCTCCTAATGATGTGATCCCGTTATCAACGACATCCAATGTCCATAGCCAGGAAACCATGACTATCTGTTGATCACAACGAGCTAGTCAACTAGAGGCTCACTAGGGACATATTGTGGTCTATGTATTCACACGTGTATTATGATTTCCGGATAATACAGTTATAGCATGAATAAAAGACAATTATCATGAACAAGGAAATATAATAATAATACTTTTATTATTGCCTCTAGGGCATATTTCCAACAAAGCGTGCAAACCCTAGAAAGCATTTTGACTAGTCAAAGAATCCTCCTGGCAAAAATTATGCTCAAGTGTAGTTATCGAACCCGAGACCTCAAGTTTGATGAGCGAACAGGCTAACCAGCTACACAACCCTCCCGTTATTTTCAACGAGAGGAAAATAACCTTTTATACATTCCTGCATTCATGTGACAGGCATGCAGTGTTTTTTTGTGTGGGAGTCATTAGGATTTCAATCATAATCGAGTCATGTGGCTTTGGTGGTAAGACTATCCACAGTGGTGCAGAAATAATGCAACCTTAGTCACCTTACCTCTCTCCACGTAGTACGTTGGGTCCCACCAGTCAGAGGGTGAAACAAACAAATTAATAAGAAAATTTAAAAGCGCCAGCGTTGTATCTTACTACCTCACACATCTCGCTACTGCTCGGGAACAGTGTCCAATTGATCCCTCTGTTTGCTCACGTACTATTTTAAGTGAATCCTTATTATAACATGCACACAAATTTTGGGCACTTGTATTCGACTTAAGTCAGTGTGCCACCGTATCTCGTATACTTACTACTCCCTCTGTCTAGGTGTAATAAGTCACGTTATAAGGTGCAACGGGACCAAGGTGCGTGCGTGTGCGTGCGTGTGCGTGTGTGTGTTTAACAGCATGTGTGTGTTAGAGAGTGCGACAGATCGACCTACTCCTACAGAGAGATGGTGTGTAGTGTACGATTTTAGCCACGAGAGTCGGTGCATCCTCTCGTTTCCGGGCGTGTCCGCTAGGGACATGCGGACAGCTGCCACGCCCGCTCCTGACCAGCATGGCCCACCCAAAGCCCCTCCATCGCCCGCGCGCGCTTCCCGCCCGAAACGTTCAGCGCCGCTCCAAAGAATCGGTGCCGCATTCATGCCCGGGCAGAGCAGACGCGACCTCTCACTGGCGCAAGAGTGATGGTTGCTTCATCCGTCCAACTTACTGCTGGGTCTATGTGATTTGACGGCTCATTGGTCTTTATTACTGAGGTGGTAGGACTGCTCGATGTCCCACGCTTTCGGCAAAAGGAGGTAGTAGATTACAATTTTCTCCATTCTTACAGCGGAGGAGTGCAAGAGCAGTAAAAACACGCAGGCTCAGTGATTACATGGCCCACCTCACACTATCACCGTGCGACATCTAACTCTTTACATAGCTCACTTACATGCATGCTACCGGTGCATGCTTGCATGCGGACATATTGATGTGATTTAAAACCCACTCACATGCATGTTCCACTGTATTTCTGCATGCTTGCATGTGGCTTAGTGCGGAGCCTCTCAACGTCTAGATCAGACGACTGTTATGACTGATTTACTTCATCTAACGGCTACATCAGTTTTGATGATGTGGCTCAAGGAGAGGATAGAGAATTCCTAGTAGTGGGGGCTAGCTATTACTAGTAGATAAGTCTTTGTAGAGATTCCACTAGGTGAACTACATATGGAACAAAATGAATGAATCTACACTTAAAATGCATCTATATACATCCGCATGTGGTTCATGGTGAAATCTCTACAAAGACTTATATTTAGGAACGGAGGAAGTACTAGTATAGTACTAGGACGTACTATAATTTATCAGCGAGATAAATTTGTACAGTGCTATGAAGCTTCCAGCTCCTATTACATATATCTTGCGTCCAAGGTTGCCCGTTGCAACATTTCATCAAATACAAAGCAGGCTAACATGCATGCTATTGCATTTCAATGATTGACAGATCATAGCAAATATGTACTCCCTCCGTTCCAAAATAAGTGTCTCAAGTTTGTGCAAACTTTAGTACAAAGTTGTACTACTACTAAAGTTGACACTTATTTTGGAACAGAGGCAGCTAAAGAAAAACATGATCCATGTAGTCCCTAGCCCTTCAACCGTGAACCCTGACCAGGCTTCAATTTGCTGGCAATGTTCGAGCTTCCTAATAAATGAAGTTTGCAACCTTTTGACCATCGGATCATTTTGTGCAGTTTCACCAAAATCGAGATGAGCATCCCCGTGGCAAAGAAATTTAAGAAGCGTGATTAGAATAAGATTACTAGGACTAGTTGATGAGACATAAACTCATCACCAATACAGTATGTAGAAGCCAGTAGAGGTATCAGGTATGTGCGAGGCAAAGAAGTAGAGAAATATCCACAGGGAGTGATGTGGGCAGCTGGAGCAGTGGTGCAAGCCGGCTGCAAAGGGAGTTGTACCTGAGGATGTAGCTCAACCTTGAGGAGGGCGGCGGGAGGCGGCAACTGCCCACATCGCGGCAGTGAGCAAGGGACGAAGGCAACCTCACCGGCTTTGTGAGATAGAACGGCGGGGACCCCTGATCGGGACGTGCCGACAGTGGGTTTTTGCCGTCGGCGACGGCCACCGCATCTACACTAAGCATCCACCACTTCCCCAAGTGGACATGATCCGCCGGGGTGTTAGAGATGTGGCCACAGTCGTTTTGTGCGAGAGAGTGTGAAGAGAGCAACTCCAGCAAGCAACCGTGTAGGCTGACCCGTCCTGACTATGTATATAGTGGAGCGGTTTCCTTTTCTCTCCATATGAACCTATCATATTGTGTACGTGCCACTGACGAAAAAAATATATTTATAAATGACGGGGCACCTGCTACTCGTTCTCCTATAACCTTGCACTTGGCATCTCCAAAATATTAACCTTGCGATTGGCTCTTCGCCTCTTCGGGAAGTCGAGCAATAATGGTCGTTCTGGCTATATGAGACCGAATGAATTGTTGCACGTCCACCACGTGGGCAACGGTCGAGGGGCGAGGGAGAGTGCTACTACATACGGAGCAAAATGAGTGAATGTACACTCTAAAATACGTCTATATACACCAGTGTTTGGAGTATGTACTAGTAGTTCATATTGAAATCTACTAAAGGTTCCAAACAATACGATATAATCTCTATAACCAAGGTAGTAGGGACGAGGAGTAAACGGAGGGAGTAGTAAATTTTTCTCCTCGTCCTGCGAGCCACCGCGCGCATGGGCGAGGGAGCGGGCGTAAGGCGGAGCAAGCTTCACCTCATCCTGCGAGCCACCGTGCCCGTGGGCGGGGGAGATGGCGTACTAAGCAAGCTTCTCCTCGTTATGCGAGTTGACGGGACACACCAAAAGTACTCCAGTGTATAGAGCCTTGCCTCTAAGGTAGGCCCCACATGGTTTGCCTCTTTTTCTAATTTAACGTAACGCGTCCTGTCACAATTTGTTTGTTCACCCGTGGTAGACGATCCTCCCTCCACCAAGTGGACAACCAGTACACGTGCCAAATTACCACGTGGGCTGCCTTTTTCATACAGAAATGAGCTCCATCGTGTACCCGCACGGGTGTGGTTGGGAAAGAGACAGGAGTACGTGCACCGTGCATGCACCTCTTCTCTTCGTGCACGTCCCCCACCTACGTAGGTGTGTGTGAGAGATACAATCCGTGTTCGTGAGTGTTTTTTGTTTTGTGGTGGGGTTGGGGGTGGGGTGGGGGGTTGATTTCGTGAATTATTTGTGGGAATATGTGTCGATGACATCTCAAACAAAATTTTGCATGTAATGTGTGTGAAATGGAGGCCTATCCATATCATACATGGAGGGTTGGGCAATCCACGAGAAGAGAGGGAGGGGTCATAGCTATCGATAGAGTCGAAGAGAGGATCAAGTGGGTGGGTGCGAGATCGATGAAGAGAGCCATCAAAATTGTGTGTGTGTGCAAGTCAAAGATATAGGACGACTAGCCTACCGGAACGTTAGAGGGCACATGTCAAGTTTGTGTGTGGCAGGGAGACATAACTAGAGATCTTGATGTATCGGTGTGTGTGGGGGGGGACGGGGGTGGGGGAGGGGTAGGCAGAGGCCAAACTATAGAGGTGGAACGACTCGTATATGTCTTGAGAAGGAGAGACCCATCTATGTCTTGAGGGAGATCGGTCGACATCCATACATAACTGAAGGATGGGAAATATGCCGGGACAGAGAGAGAGAGATAGGAGGGCGAGTGGAGGGAGAGGGAGGGAGAGGGGTAGAGTGCTGGATGGGTGATGGAGTTGCTTCTCGAAGATGTTGGGAGAGGCCTACTAGACAAACTGAGGGTGGAACTGCAATGTTATCAATAAGAGTGGGGATGTGTTTCTATGTGTGCCTGTGCATGATAGATCTGTCGGGATGCATCCATGGATGATGAAGGGGAACCATGTGTTTGGTAAGCAAACCTGACTAGATCGGTAGATCAATTGTTGTTTGTCGGAGGAAGGGAGAGACACAACTAATGAGGTAGATCGATCGACGTGTGGGTAAAAACGAGTTATAATGACCTAGCTGGCTATATGTATAGCGAGAGATCGGTCGGTGTACGTCCATTTGTTAGAGGCAAATAAGGCCCAACGAGATGGATAGACAGAGAGAATGGAGCTAGGAGGTGGTGCGAGAGGCCCAACTACTAGCCAGATAGGGGGAGCAGTGTGCGGTTGTGAGATCGATGAAAAGAGGGGCGAGAGTTTACACGTGTGTCTGACCGTATGAGAGACACGAGGCAAGGACACATAAAGGAGGAGATTGAACCTGTGTGTGTATGCTGTAGGCAGGCATCGCTAGAGAGGTTTATCGATCGGTGTGTGTCGGAAAGGAGTTGTGGAGACTCTGGGAGAACGACCTAAAGAAAAAGATTAATGTGCCCAGTGGATAGAATGCCGAGGGAGGGGGAGGGCGAGGAGGGCGTGTGCATGCACGAGAGAAAGTTAGTGGTAGCTACAAAGGTTAGAGGATTGTGTGGGTGTAAGAGAGTAACAAAGGTCATAATTTGATATGAAAGCGGATTCATATATTTGAATAGGAGATCATAGTGTTTTAAACATTGCATGCATGAATATAGCGGTGATACACGTGTTGTGCACATGTTATACCATAATGTGATAATGCATGGCATTTGCAACTCACAGTTAAATGCCGAACAATCTAAACCATACTATACATCAAACAATCTCACATTTTATTTGAATTTGTGATAATGTGTGGCGTTTGCAGCTTACAACTAAATATCGAGCAATCTAAACAATACTATATATCAAACATTCTCACATTTTATTTGAATTTGTGGTAATGTGTGGTGTTTGCAATCTAAACAATACTATACTTGTAGGCGTAGGTGGCGGGGCACCATACATAATGTGATAAATACATTATACATATGAGACATGGTTTAGATTATGAAAATCTAGCTAGAGCTAGAAATGTAATGTGATTCGAAATCAAAATAAAGTGGATTCAAAAAATCTAGTTCGAGTTCATATAGTACACATAGTTCATATGTAACTCGAGACTAATCATGTGGTGTGCTGTGAAGATAATACACAAACGATGGTTTAACTTGACAATAATGATGATTGTAGATCTTATTAAAATAGAGAAACGAATTCAAATGCTTTGACTTCACAACAATCATTACTGTAGATCTTTTTCAAATTTAGTTCATATTGAAGCGGTAGTATATACGTTTGGAATGCACTAAAACGTTCATTTGAGTAGTAGGTTGCATGCATTATACACGTAGCAAAATATTTTAATTGAACATAACATGAATTCATAGTTTTGAGTGACATTTGTAGTGCGCATTGATTTGGTACAGTACACGTTAGGCTTGTCCGGAAATTTCAACCCGCGCCTTGTTAGCCCGACATATTTAAGATATATCTTTGTCTCGTTGTGCTCCGACAACTCCCTCCATCTCAACCCGCACCTTGCTATTCCGAAATTACAACGCGCGCGAAAACTCCAACCTCCTGTGAAATCCCGACACGCGAAATGCCCGTGGTACCCCTGAACCGAAAGAACCGCCTCAAATCAGTGGGGGTACTTTCGTAACTTACCCCACATTTCGGACAAGCGCGTCTCTAAGCCATGGTTCCCCACTGCCATCCGGTCCGCCCACCCATTTGTACACCGAGGCCGCAAAAACCCGCGACAAAACCCCACACCCTGCTCCGTCTGCCACCCAGCCGGAGCCTCTTCCCCGACAACGTCGTCCACAGCAACACCTCGACGTCCCTCATCCACCATACCGGATGAGGATCCGTCGTCGATCTCATCGTCCCGCCGGTTCAGCCACCCCGTCCTCCACCTTCGAGGAGCTGCCCTGACGTTCCCCTCATCTTTCGCGCCACCTCCATTCCCACACCGCCGTCTTCACCTGCACCACCGGAAGAGCATCATCATCACCGTTTCCTCAGATGAAGCTGCGGCCTAATAGGCGCCACCAAAGAGGTTGTACACTAATCGCCACATTTTCTTCTTGATTCGATCTCACGGTGCTGCCAGCGCTCGGTCCTGAGTGGACACGGCGCGGCTCCTTCCACGGCGGCGGCGCCAGCCACTTCCTCCACGGTGTCGCTCCCTCGGCGGCGACGTCCACATCAGTAGGAGCTGCTGCTGCTTTAGCTCTCGCTCGCGCGGCTGCTTTGCTCTTGCTCTCGGTCCCCTGCCTGGTCTGCTCTTGCTATTGCTCTTGCTCGCGCTGCTGCTCTCGCTCTTTCTCTTGCTTGTGATGCTGCTCCTATTTGGCTACACTTCAGTCGACTAAATTGACTTTTGGGTCAGTCGATTTTCAAGGAGTGGGCTCGCCTGGGTGAAGGAAGAACCAGCCACAGCGGTGAGCGGGGCTCGCCGGAGAGGTACTCCACTATCTATCTTAGTGTTCAGGATGGGGGCGGTGGTCGCCGGCATTGGCAGGGCGTTGGCGGGGCAGTGGCGTGGGGATCGTTGGAGAAAAAGCTCGGCACGGGGGGGCCTAGAGGGATGGCCGGGGCGGCAGCGGACCGGCGGTGGGGAGTGTTTTCGAGGCGGGCAGGGCGGCGCACCGCCGGCCGTGGGCGGCAGGAGGCTGCTGTTTGGCCGGTGGTGGCTGGCGGCTCAGGGGGTGGAGGGTGAAGATGAACCGCAGGCCCTTGATTTCGTATCCAACGGCTGCAAAATCGACTGAACAGAGATGAAAAAGTCAGTCGACCGAGCTGTAGCCTCACCTTGCTAGTGCGTTCAGTTTCGACAGCAAAATTCAGTTTCGACAGCAAAATTCAGTTTCGACAGTTAGGTTCAGTTTCGACAGTTAAGTTCAGTTTCGACAGTTAAGTTCAGTTTTGACAGTTAAGTTTAGAGATGAGTGGCTGATGTATTTTACATCTAGCACTTTGTGGTTATGTATTTTACATCATGTATTGGAGATGCTATTAGAATTCCACTCAGTTTAACGTTGTTCATTGTCTCTCTTGTCCTGCTTCAGCCTCGGCGTCGTACAACTCACCGGAGCTGCTCCTACGACGAAACCCTCCATCACAGCGGAGAAGTACCTCGGGCTCCATCTCCAGACGCCTAACATCTTCTTCCCCTCCTCCGACGGCAAAGTCAGTCTGAGCATCCTCACCAGCCAACCCAATCACGCTGAGATCGACATGGCTTCGCCAAAGAGGTTGTACACTTGTTACATCTCTTTTTTACTCTACATGTTATATATATTGTCCACTGAGCACACGGATTTGTTCCTTTAGTGTCTCCTTGAAAGAAAAAACATAGGAATTTTAATTTTCACTTGTCCTCCTTTTCAAATTCCTATTCATGAAGCACAAGACTAAGAGATAGTAGCATAATAGCATTATAACCGTACATTTTCTTGTGGTTTGACTTAATCTCACCATCTTCTGTGCATCCTGTGATCTTCCAATTGCTGTGAATCAAACACCCAGATTGGCAGAAATCCTGTGTTTTTAAATTCTCTATTTTGCATGTGCATTCCTATCCTATTGTCGTGGGAAACGAACACCTATGGGGCAGGGCCCCTTTCGGTCCGGCAAGGGAGCGGAGAGCGCACGAAGAGCAGATCGAGGCGGAGCACACGAGCCATTTTTACCCAGCTTCGGAGCTCTCCGGAGAGATAAAACTCCTAGTGCTGCTTTGTCTTCGTATTGTGTTCTTGCTCGAGAGCGTGAGCGTTCTGTTGTTTCGAATGAGTCGAACCCCTGCTACGTTGCGCATGGGCCTCCTTTTATAGGCTAAAGGGGTCACCGACAGGTGGCAACGCAGACAGGGGTACAAATGTAAAAAGAGGGGTTGGTACAACTGCTATCTACAATGCACCCTACCTAACTCTGACGGCAGGGGACAAGGGCATTTAATGCCTGTCCGCCTCGCCCAACAGTGCAGAGAAGCGACCGTTAGGGGCGCCAGCGCTTGCCACGATGGCCTTCTCATCATCTCTACTTGCCACCTCGCACCGCTTGGCTGCACAGCTTCCCGCCACGTGTGCCCGGAACGATCCTGCGGCGACACGTCGACGAATGCGCTGGAGCATGGGCGCAGAGTGGTGGCTTCGCCGCAGCAAGTGCTTCGCCGCGATCGTTGTCTTGTCGCACGCGAAAGCTTGTCGCTCGTCGGGCTTTGGCGGGACGCGTGGCGCGTCGCGGCAAGTTCTTAGAAGTGCCTTGGTTAGCCTTCCCGGCAACCTCCTCTTGTCGGGGCCTTGTCCTTCCTGGCAAGCTCTTCTTGCCGGAGTCTTGTCTTCCTAGTTAAAACACTTTGTTCTTGAATGGCATCAATAGGAACTACGGAGGATCTTGGCGGATGCCCGGCAAGCCTTGCCGCGGGACGCTGCGACTGCCCGTGCACAAGTTCGGGATACTAAGGTACCCCTACTTTCGTACACCGACAGGAGCCCCCGGGCCTGGGCCATACATGGTGCCGAGTGCTGTTGGGCCAGGCCCAAAATAGGGCACGGGCACACGCGGCCTGGGTCCCTACCAAATCTAACTCCGTATCCACCGTGCCCTCTCGTAACGGCACACGTCAAACGCGGCGTCGTGGGAGAGATCGTGGGTGATTCTTTAATTGAAAAAGGCGTAACGTTCGCCTCTCCTCTTTATAAGCAGGGGAAACAGGGGCCGTTCCCCCACCTTCGCCACTTACGGTTCCTTCCTCAGAAAGCTCCGCCGCTCCCCTCCGCTTCCCAAGCCGAAAGAGAGCAGCGCTCTGCTCCCGTCGTCGCCGTCGCCGCCGTCGCCGCCGTCGCCGCCAATGCCCTCGCTCTCCCCCACCGCCTCCGCCATGGCTCCGAAGACCGGGAAGGGCGCGAAGTCGGCCGAGGTGCTGCGGCTTGAGGCGCTGCGCAAGGAGCAAGCACTTTTCTCCCCCGAGCTCTCCGCGAAGGCGCTGCGGGAGTGGTTCTATCTTTTCTGCTCGTCGGAGACGAGGGCGCATCCGTGCACGCAGGTACTCTCCGCCGAAGCTTCTACTTCGAAAAAGTGTCCAAAAGGATACTATTTCTTCCCCCTGTTCTTCTATTGTGGTCTCTGCCCGCCCTTTTCCGATTTCTTTTGCGACATCATGAACACATACGGACTCCATCTCCTTGATTTCACCCCCAACGCCGTTCTGACCATGGCGGTTTTCGCACACCTCTGCGAGAACTTCATCGGGATCCATCCAAATGTAGCCCTTTTCCGCCACTACTTCATGCCCCGGGTCGAGAAAGGAGAGCCCTTGTCTGGCGGGATCGCCTGGATCTCGAGGGCCGGCAAGAAGGAGGTATATCTGGAGGGGGAGCTTCGCAGCAAATGGGATGAGTGGAGAGCGGAGTGGTGTTGGATTGTTGATGTAGATCCGCAGTCATTCACCAATTTGCGCCAAGCCCGAGTAGTGCGCGGTGGCGACTGGAGCGCCCTGGCGGCGGACGATGCTAAACTGAAGATCGCCACCACCCGGATCCTGCGGCTCAGGCTTGCCGGGCTTACTGTAGGGGCTGTTGGCGCGGATTTTCTTCGCCGCCGCATTGCCCCTCTGCAGGAGAGGGGGAGGCCCACCTGGCCCGACGGATATCATGAGGCTGCGCCCAGGCCTCAATTTTAACTTCACCATCTTGGAGTTGGACGGGATGCTCAAGGAGCTATTCAAGCACGACCCCAACCACCCGGAGTCGTCCCACTGTGCAACAACTCCTAGCTCGATCGCATCCGCGCAATGATGCCGGAGTGCGACTCGCACGGGATCATCCCAACTTGGCAGGAGCCCTCCGACGAGGTCGTGCGGCAATTCTTCGACGGCTTGGTGGAAGTAGCGGTCCGTGCCGACGAGCAGAGGCTCCTCACCCGCGACACCACTGATGACGAGATGTGGTACATCGCCACCAGGGCGAAAGAGGCGGCGGCGGCCGCCGCCGCGGGCGAGTTTGGTTTCACGTTGGAGGAGGCAGAGGCGGCCGAGGCGGCAAGCCTTGCCGACCGAGAGGACCTTGCCGGGGAGGTCGTTGGCGAAGGAGAGCCCGAAGCCAAAGCGAGCGAGCCCGCCGAGGGCGCAAGCGGCCAGCCGTCTTCGAGCAGCTTGCCGCAGGCGGAGCCCCCAGCGCAGCCAAGAAGGCGCCTCCGTAGGACTGGAGACACAGCAGGGCGGCAGGCAGGCCAACAGCCGCAGCGCCGCGGGAAACGCTCTACCGCGACAAGCACCGTTGCCGCAGGAGCATCTCATGCCGCGCCGGCAACTGGAGCGGGATCTTCTCGAGCCGCTGCTCCTGATCCTGCCACAGCTCCCGCCAAGCGTCCAAGGGAGCCTACTCCTCCGCCTCGTCGCGCTGAAAGAGTGCCGGACTTCGACCTCTCCGCGCTGAGCTCCGACGAGGAGGAAGAAGAGGAGGAGGAGTAAGACTTTCTTCTTGTTGTACTTATATTTCTTCGATTCTTGCTGTTTCTTGTCTTGTATCTGATCTGCTTCCCTCTGAACCTCGTTCCTTTTCAGGACTCTGGCCGAGAGAGCGGCAAAGAGGGCCAAGGTCCCCGTGGTTGTCATCGAGGACGATCCTGTTGTGGCAACCGAGGATGCATCCGAGACCACCTTGATGGACCCGGCAATCTCTCCCCGAAGCAGCCCCCAGCGCAGCCCCCAGCATAAGTATTTGTTCACTTCCTGTTGTGGGGCGTGCATGGGTGCTCCTTCCTTGCTGATATCTTGTTTATTGGTTTGCTTGTGTAGGAGCAGAGCAGGCTCATCAGGAACAACCAGAAGCTGCCCCTGAGGTGCTATCCGCTTCGACTACGCCGCCAAGGGGTGACTCTCCGGCAAGGGAGCGCTCTCCGACAAGGGAGAGGTCCCCGCAAGGGAGGAGTCTCCGGCAAGGGGCAGCACCAGCGACCCTCCGGTGGTGGAGCCCATGACCGTGGATCCCAGCACTCGTAATTTCCCTTGCTTGAAACTTCCCTTGGATTCTTCTTCTTCTGATATTCTTTTTTGGATATTTGCTTGATTTTTGCCCCCTTTCCTGTCTTCAGATCCTCCCTCCGCGGAGCCAATGGAAACCGAGGCCACCGACGAGGAGAACGTGCGCGGCGATACTGGCGATGCCGCTGCTACTGAAGAGGAGGCCGGCGTTGACGACCCTGCCGGCGAAGGGGCCGCCAAGGCTGCTGGCGCTGGAGCTCGTGAGGGGTCCGGCGACTGCACTGACGACCCGGGGGCCGCAGGAGCGCAAGGCGCTATGCCGACCGCCGACCCCTCCGCCGCTGACGCAGCGCCAGGCCCCGAAGAGCCCCAGCCCGGCGCCTACTTGAAGGCCGGCGAAGGTATCTTCATAAGGCTCCCCTGGGCGTCAAGCTCCAGGGCGCCGGTCGAGGGAGAGGCTTTTGACGGAGAAGTGCTCGCCTCTGCTGGGCTGACAGTGGTTCACACGCCAAGCAGCAGCAGCAGCGAGTCTGAAGAGGAGCAGCTGCTCCGGAAGTTGGTGTCGCTCTACCGCGCCCGACAAGCGAAGCTGGAGTCCCGGGAAGCGCTTGTCGCGCAGGCGGGAGTTGACATAGAGAAGCATGCGGAGGAGCTCCAGAGCTGCAACCAAGAGGCCCTCCGGTCCATTGCGGAGGAGAGGGCGCAGCTTGTCGAGGCGCGGAAGGCCTTCCTCCTCGAGAAGGCAGAAGCTGACGAGCAACAGAGGCTTGCCGCTGAAGAGCTGTCCACCCGGGAAGGTGAACTGACGCAGCGGAAAGTCAATCTGGAAAGCTACAAGGAGGAGCTCGCCGCGCGCGAGCAATCACTTGGCGGGGCACTCAAGGAAGCAAAGGACGCTACCGCAGCTGCCGAGGCCGCCAAGAAGGACTTGGAGGTGAAGACGACGCAGCTGGAGGCTGATCTGAAAGGGAAGGGTGAGGAGCTTGCCACGCTCCAGCGCGAACGCGAGAAGGATGCCCTCGCTCATGGTGATCTGCAAGTTCAACTTGCCGATAAGGCAAAGGAACTGAATGCTGCCAAAGACTCAAATGTTGATCTGGAGCTGAAGCTGGTCACGCTGACTGAGACGCTGAACGGCGCCAAGAAGCGAGAAGATGACTTGAAGAAAGAGATCAAGGCCAACGAGGAGCTGCTAACGAGGGCCGTCGAGACTCAAAACACCTTCAGGGCTACGGTGGATCTTTGGACGGAGGGCCTCGTCAACATCGCTGCAGTCATCGACGAGGAGCTGGCGCAACTGGACTTGGCGGGCTTCGGGTACTCCTCCGACGAGAACCTCCAGCCCAGCGCCAAGCTTACTCTGTTATTCAAGGGCGTGGTGACGGCTCTCCAGCAACTCCGGGAAAGGATCCCAAAGCAGCTGGCTGACGAGTCGCGCACAATCTGTGCCAGGGTCTTGGAGAAGGTGTTGGTGAAGGTGCTCTTCCGCAATCTGGGCCTCAACCTCACCAACGTCCTCAAGAAGCTGTCGGCGGGTGCTGATCTTGAAGAGCTCAAGGCCCTTGTCGCACCCATTGTGGACAAGGTGAATGAAGTCAGGAGGGTCGACGGTGAGCGTGTGGATTAGGCCGCCCTTCTTCTCCTTTCCTTGCCGCTGTTATTTATGTTATGAGAACAATTTAGTCAGTGCCGCGACAAGTTACCTTTGTAATATAACTTTATTCTGGGCAATGCTTGCTACGTTATTCCCTTTACTTGATTTCTTCCTTTGTATGTTTTTACCCTACGCTTTTAGGGAACTTGCCGGCGCAGGCACCCTTGCCGCGAGCGCTGAGTGCGGAACATCAGCAGCCTGCTGGCGGTGCCGGCTCCGGCAAGAAACCTTGCCGCAACTAGTTGCAGCACACTTAAGCTGTTGAGCGGACTCGAAACAAAGTAAGGGCGCAACTAGCCACGAGTTGGTTCCTCCGCGCACAGGTTTTCCATACAAAGCACGGTCGTTCAAGGAAGATAACTTAAAATTTTAAAAACTGATCATGCTCAAACTTTGGCGACTTAGCTTTTTCTTTTGTCGTCTGTGTCCCGGCAAGGCTATACTTCTTCGAACGACGCCCAGTCCACACCATTATCTTCTTATCTTCTCCACCCCCCGGTGTACTTGTGGGCGAAGGAACCTTCTCTTTGAGAAAAAGAAAGAAGAGAAAATAACGATATGGAGCCTTAATGCTCGTTATTGCTTACCGGGGCAAGTGCTGCACAAAGTGTCAGATAATGCATGCAAAAAAGAAAAAATGCATGAAATTTGACAAGATGTGCGAAGCACATGAGCTTTATTTATGCACGGGATCTGCGCCCGGCTTTGTAGAAAGGGTTATATGCAACAGCGGCAAGGCTTGTACAAAAGGTGGTTGCCGGAACAGGTTCCGGCAACCGCGCCTTATGGGTAAAATTTATGAAGATGCTCAATGTTCCAGGAGTTGCTCACCGGGAAGCCATCATCGGTCTCAAGGCGGACAGCGCCAGGCCTAGTGACTCGTTTTACCCGATAAGGGCCTTCCCACTTCAGCATCAACTTGTTGGAATTCTTGGCGGATTGAACACGCCGAAGAACAAGGTCGCCTTCCTCGAGACTTCTGGCATTGACTTTGCGGCTATGGTAGCGGCGCAAAGCTTGCTGATATCGAGCAGCTCGTACAGCAGCCTGAAGTCGATCCTCCTCAACGAGCAGCGCGTCATCTTGTCGCAGCTGTTCTTGCTCAAGCTCGTCATAAGCGATCACTCGAGGCGATCCGTATACGAGTTCCGTGGGGAGAACTGCCTCTGCTCCATAGACTAGAGCAAAAGGTGTCTGGCCAGTGGCTCGATTTGGTGTCGTCCTGATCAACCAAAGAACCACCGGCAGCTCCTCGATCCAATTCCTTCCGCACTTGTGCAGCCTGTCGAAAGTTCTGGTCTTGAGCCCGCGCAACACTTCAGTGTTTGCCCTCTCCGCTTGACCGTTGCTTCTCGGGTGAGCAACAAAAGCGAAGCAGACCTTGGCGCCAAGATCTTGGACATACTGCATGAAGGTGCGGCTCGTGAATTGTGTGCCATTGTCGGTGATGATCCTGTTAGGGACTCCGAAACGGCAAACAATTGACCTGAAGAACTTGACTGCTGACTGTGCTGTCACCTTCCTCACTGCTTCCACTTCCGGCCACTTTGTGAACTTGTCGATTGCAACGTACAAGTACTCAAAGCCCCCGACAGCTCGGGGAAAGGGGCCGAGGATGTCGAGCCCCCAGACCGAAAATGGCCAGGATAAAGGGATCGTCTAGAGAGCTTGAGCTGGTTGATGTATCTGCTTGGAGTGGAACTGGCACGCTTCACACTTGGTTACTTGTGCTGTTGCATCCTGGAGGGCTGTTGGCCAAAACAAACCTTGCCGGAAGGCTTTGCCGGCAAGTGCTCTTGCGCCAATGTGGTGGCCACATATGCCTCCATGTGTCTCTGCCAACAGCTTCTGTCCTTCTTCCCGGGGAATACACTTCAATTTCACTCCGTTGAATCTTCTTCTGTACAGTATGTTGTCGACAAACTGGTACATACTTGACTGCCGGGCTACTTTCTCCGCTTCTTCTTGCTCTTCGGGAAGTTCTCCTGTTTGAAGGAAACGGACAATCTGCTGCGCCCATGCCGGAGCCTGTGGCTCAACAACAAGGACTAAAGGCACAAATGCTGCTGCGGGAACATCATCTTCTACGGCAAGAACCTGAGGTTCAGCTGGAGCTTGATGTTCCCCGGCAAGCTTGCCGGAGCAAAACTTGTCGGGAGTGTCGGTGTCAAAACCGGCGGATCTCGGGTAGGGGGTCCCGAACTGTGCGTCTAGGCGGATGGTAACAAGAGACGAGGGACACAATGTTTTTACCTAGGTTCGGGCCCTCTTGATGGAGGTAAAACCCTACGTCCTGCTTGATTAATATTGATGATATGGGTAGTACAAGAGTAGATCTACCATGAGATCAAGGAGGCTAAACCCTAGAAGCTAGCCTATGGTATGATTGTTGAGATGTATGTTGTCCTACGGACTAAAGCCCTCCGGTTTATATAGACACCGGAGAGGGCTAGGGTTACACAGAGTCGGTTACAATGGTAGGAGATCTACATATCCGTATTGCCAAGCTTGCCTTCCACGCCAAGGAAAGTACCATCCGGACACGAGCCGGAGTCTTCAATCTTGTATCTTCGTAGTCTTGGAGTCTGGCGGATATTGATAGTCCGGCTGTCCGGACACCCCCTAGTCCAGGACTCCCTCAGTAGCCCCCGAACCAGGCTTCAATGACGATAAGTCCAGCGTGTTTATAGTCTTCGGCGTTGCAAGGCGGGTTCTCCCTTCAAATTCCATGTACCTGCCGAATAGTGTCCGGCTTCATATTGAATACTGTGCTCCTCGGCTTCTACGCCGAATAATGGCCCTCTTCCACGCGTCGCATGAATGCGAAAAGCCAGGGTGTCTTTTACATTTCACGCCCCAGTTGTGCGAGTCGTCCGCCTATAAAAGAGGCAAGAATCCAAATCCAAATCGCACTGTCTTCCTCCCGCGTATACTCCATCGAAGCGCCTCTGACCTAGAAATCCATTCCACCATGGATCGTCAACGTGGCTCTTCTTCACGCGATCCCAGCCCACCGCCGGGGAATTGGAGGAGATGCTCTGTTTCGCACAACGAGCTAGTTAAGCTCCAAACGGAGGTGTTACTCCCTCCAGCCTTTATGGTCCCAGTCCGGGCCGGACTGGTTACTTATCAAGGTGGGAGGCAGGCGGAGGACACTCCAAGCCCCAATAAGGGGGAGCGAGTGTGCTTTGTCCCCTATCTGATAAGGGGGCTCGGATTTCCAATACATCCGTTCCTCCGCGGGCTCATGAAGTTCTACGGCCTCCAGCTCCACCACCTCACGCCCGCCTCTGTGCTGCATATCGCGGGCTACGTATCTCTTTGTGAGCTATTCCTGGGCATCGAGCCCCATTTTGCATTGTGGAAGAGGTTGTTTTGCCTCGTACCCCGTTCTCACCAGGGGTCCATATATCAAGTGGGCGGCGCCGAAATATGGCGCATCGCCGGGACCGGATACCTATCCGGCACTCCCAAGAAGGCGTCCGAAGACTGGCCCTCGGAGTGGTTTTATATAGTAGACGCTCCGTTGCCCGACCCAGTCCGGATCGGCCTCCCGGAGTTTGATGCTGCTCCCTTGAAGAAACGCCTCAGCTGGCGCCGGCGGAGCCCCCGTTTGGAGGAAGACAAGAGCGTCCATTACTTGATGGGCCGGATAAGATTAATGCCTCATTCCGGCTTGACCATGATTGGAGTCATGGCGACGTGCATCAAGCGAGGGGTGCAGCCACTGCAATACAGAGGCCACCCCATGTGGGATTTCAACGGGGAAGATGATGCTACCCGGCACGGCCGCAAAGGGCCGGATTCGACCGAGGATCTGGTGAAGATCCTGTCCGGCCTGTACAAGGGGGAGAAGGAGGACTTCCTTCGCACGAACCCTTTGGATGGGTTTTCCATGGTCAACCCTAGAGGATGGGTAAGCGAACACCTCGAAGGGCTCTACCCGTGCTTTCGAAGTTTAAGCTTCTTACATTATGTCTTCGGCGCAGGGTCTACGCCGGACTGTGGAGGACATGGTGAGTCCTGCTCCACAACCCGAGGATCCAGAAGGATCCCTGGGTCCGGCCTCCGAAGAGGATCCGGACATCGAGGTGGAGCTGATCGACGGGGTGTATCACCAGCTCAGCATAGATAATGCTTTGGTCGCCATTACGGCGGACTACCCCGGGCTAAGTCCGGCTTCCCAGGTGACCACAACCGAAGTCCGGACACCGTCATCTCATCCCTACCTATTTCTGACCTTCGCGAACGATGGTATTTTGCAGGAAGCGCCTTTACGGCAGGAAGCCGAGCCTGCGGCGGCCGACCTACAGAGGTCAGTCCAAACTAGCAGGAGGAAAAGGAGCGGCGTGCGGACAGAAACGTCGCCGCAAAGGTATAGCTCGTGTTTGAATTTTTAGAGCAAAGTTCCAAGGAAACGCCTAAGTGCTCATGATCTTTGTAGGAGAAAAATTGCTCGTCGGACTGCGAGCGCAGGAATTGCCGACCCGACCAACACCGGCCAGGCTCCAGCGCCCGGACTGGAGGGGGAGGCAAGCGCAAGACGCGAGCCAGATCCTTCTCCAACGGAGGATACCGACAGGCTGTCCGCCACCAAGTCTGAGGTGGAAAGCGCTATGAATCATAGGCGCCGCCGGACAGTATTTCAAGAAGCGTGCTTTTCCCCTGAGGCATTGGATGCCTTTAACGCAGGGGACGCGCATCTCCGTGCTGCTCAAAATGGTTTTACCAGAGCCACGAAGAGGTATGTTAAAGACATACGGGTAAGGGAATTTTAATGGTTGTATATACCAGTAGCCCCCGAGACTTAAATTAGTTATGCTAACTGATTTAAGGATCATTGTAAATTTCAGGCACTTAACGAGAAGAACACCCAGCTGTCTCGGGAGCTGCAAGATTGCAAGGCCCAACTTGAGGCCGCACTTGCTGCCGCAGGAGGAGACGGAAAGACCCCTCCTAGTAACACATTTTTACTAATAAATATAAGCGCTGTGCGGCGTGCGCGTGAGTCTAATAATGACATTGCAGGTACCGCCGGACAAGATCCGGATAGGCAAGCATTGCTGCGCCAGCTAAAGGCCGGCGAGGGTGTGCTGAATAGGGTTCAGCAGGAAAGGAACAAGCTCCAAGATGACAACGCCAAGCTCGGAGAAGAGCTGAAAGGTGCACAGGCCGAGCTGTCCGGCTCCGTCAAGGAGAATCAACGGCTTCGTCGCGGCATATATAGTAAGTGCTTGAGCGAACTCTTTTGAAAGGAGGAGTTCGGCGAGGAAGTATTTTGACATGATATGTCTTGTAGGTATACTCACGGGTCGTCCTGCAGAGGAGATGCCCATATTAATGGGTGATCAACTTCCCGAACTGTTGCAGCTACTCGAACGAGTTCGGCAGGCAATGAGTGGCGTCGTTCAGGCTTTATGGCCAGCCCTCACCCTGCCCGAGGGCCTCGGGGAGCTTGCGGAGAAGCTGCAGGGAGTGCGGCAGCGCTTCCATTTGTGGAAGATTTCGGCTTGCCGTCAAGGTGCCAGGGAGGCTTGGGCCATGGTGAAGACGCGGTACAAGAAGGCGGACCCCAACCATATGGCCGAAGTTGGACCGGTGGGGCCCGATGGGAAGGAGATCCCTGTGAGTTTAGTGTACAGCCAAGTAGAGTTGGCTGCTAAATTCTCCCAACGGGACTGTAAACTAGACAGCCTGTTAGATGGGATTGAGGAGGAATACAATCAATAAATTTGACAATGTATGTTATCCTTTGAAGTGACATGTGAAATGCCTTCTAGCCGGATTGTAGATCGTTTGTCTTTGCCAACCTTTTCGCTTCGACCTCGGGACCCTAGAGTCCGGAGTGTGTCCGAATACCTTCTCGGTTATGAAAAAAACCGGGGTATGCATGGAGACCAGGCGTAGGGGTCATTAGTGCTTTATCAGACAAGTGCCCAACTAGTTATGTTATATTACATGGTTAGTAAGAAACATCTTCCAGGGAGAATAGTTCCGTTAAGGGTTCCTTTCGCTGGGAGGCATGCCCTAAAGTGCATGACCGGACTGCAAAGAAAGCAGTGAAACATCTAGGGCATATAGATAAAATAGGTAAAAAGTCATCTTTTAAATCACCGACCGAATATTCCCTTAAGAACGCTAGCTTTCGGCTTCACCCAGTCTGAGGTACACATCCGGCTGACCCGGCAGTAACAATCGCAGAGGTGCTCCCTTTACCTCCTAGCCGAACAATCGGGAACGTAGGGGTAAGCACAGGAGCCAGGCAACCCAGCTTGGCCAAACTTAAGTCATATCGATGCATATAATGGCGAGTAAAAGGTACATGTGGAAGCTTGACACATGTGTTGGGTATGAAACCCGTATAATTAAGCTTCTGTAAAAGAAGCCCCCAGGAATAATGAGTGCGGATGGCACATCATGCGCATGCAAAGATGCAAAAACATGCCCGGAAGGGCTTTTAAGTGAAAAGGATAAAAAAGAGAAACAAAAGACAGCCGAAGTATAAAAGTTTGGACTAGGGAAGGGGACGAACTCTTAGTCCGGCGCTAGGCGTAGAATCGTCGGAGGCGGGCTGCGTTCCATGGGTTCGGCTCGAGTCGGTTATCCGACGCATTTCGCAGACGGTATGCTCCACCGGTCAGTACTTGATCGATGATGAAGGGGCCCTCCCATCTGGGCTTGAGCTTGTCCTTTTTCTTGTCCGGCAGGCGTAGAACTAGTTCACCAACGTTGTAAGTCTTGGCCCGTACTTCTCTGCTTTGATATCTTCGGGCCTGCTGCTGATAGAATGCGGAACGAGCCTTCGCGACGTCCTGTTCTTCCTCCAATGTGTCCAAGCTGTCCTGCCGATCAAGCTCGGCTTCTCTTTCCTCATACATGCGCACTCGAGGTGAGTCATGAATAATGTCGCAGGGCAAGACTGCCTCTGCGCCGTATACCATAAAAAATGGTGTGAATCCGGTAGTACGGTTAGGCGTTGTCCGCAGCCCCCAGAGTACGGAGTCGAGCTCCTCGACCCATTGTGCGTCGGATTTAGTGAGTGACCTCACTAGTCTGGGTTTAATGTCGCTCATTATTAGACCATTTGCTCTTTCCACTTGACCGTTGGTTTGAGGGTGATAGACTGACGCATAGTCGAGCTTGATGCCCATGTTTTTGCACCATGATTTAACCTCATCGGCTATGAAGTTCGTGCCGTTGTCGGTGATGATGCTGTGGGGGACTCCGTAACGGTGTACCACCCCTGATATAAAGTCTATCACTGGTCCGGACTCTGCCGTTTTGACCGGTTTGGCCTCTATACATTTGGTGAACTTATCCACCATGATCAATAGGTATTTTTTCTTGTGGGTTCCCCCTTTAAGGGGTCCAACCATGTCAAGCCCCCAGACCGCGAACGGCCAGGTAATGGGTATGGTTTTGAGGGCGGTGGGTGGCATATGGCTCTGATTAGCAAAGAGCTGACAACCAACGCATCGCTGGACCAAGTCTTGTGCGTCTGCCCGAGCCGTCGGCCAATAAAATCCTGTACGGAATGCCATTCCTACAAGGGCCCGGGCTGTTGCGTGGTGTCCGCCTAGTCCGGCATGAATTTCAGCCAGGAGGTTTCGCCCTTCTTCTTCGGAGATACACCTTTGAAGGACTCCGGTAGTACTTTTCTTATAAAGCTCTCCCTCATGGACCTTGTAGGCCTTCGATCGCCGGACTATGCAGCGGGCCTCATTTTGGTCTTCGGGAAGTTCCTGCCTAAGTAAGTAGGCTTGGAAAGGTTCTGTCCACGCGGCGATTACTGCCATTATGACGTGGGCGGAGGGTGTTATGTCATCTGCCGAATCACCGATTGGTGCGGTTTTCTCCAGTTTGTCGCTGCCGGGCTCCTCTTCCCAAAGTACGGATGGCTTGAAGAGCCGTTCCAGGAAGATATTTGGAGGGACAGCATCACGTTTCGCACCGATGCGTGCCAGGACATCGGCCGCTTGGTTATTATCTCAGGCTATGTGATGGAATTCAAGTCCTTCAAACCGAGCTAACATTTTTAGGACAGCGTTGCGATATGCTACCATTTTTGGATCCTTGGCGTCGAAGTCTCCGTTTATTTGGGATATTGCAAGGTTTGAGTCCCCGCGCACCTCTAGGCGTTGAATGCCCATGGAGACCGCCATCCGGAGACCATGTAACAGGGCCTCGTATTCGGCTGCATTGTTGGAGTCCGTGTACATTATTTGAAGTACGTACTGGACTGTATCTCCGGTGGGGGACGTCAGTACGACGCCAGCCCCCAGTCCGGCCAACATTTTGGAGCCGTCGAAATGCATAGTCCAATTGGAGTATGCGCCATACTCTTTAGGGAGTTCGGCTTCGGTCCATTCGGCGACGAAGTCAGCCAGAACTTGTGACTTTATAGCTCGTCGAGGTTTGTAAGTGATGTCGAATGGTAAGAGTTCAATGGCCCATTTTGCTATCCTGCCCGTTGTGTCGCGGTTATTTATAATGTCATTGAGTGGTACTTCAGAGGCCACTATTATCGAGCACTCTTGAAAGTAGTGCCGGAGCTTTCGAGACGCCATGAACACCGCATATGCTATCTTCTGATAGTGCAGGTAACGGGATTTGCAGGGGGTTAACACAGTGGATACATAATACACTGGTTTTTGAAGAGGGAATTTATGCCCTTCTGACGCTCGTTCAACAACGAGGACTGCGCTTACAACTTGATGTGTTGCTGCGATGTATAACAGCATTGGTTCGCCCAGAGTGGGCGCAGCCAGGACCGGATTTGTTACCAGTATGGCCTTTATTTCTTCGAGTCCGGCAGTGGCGGCATCCGTCCACTCGAAGTGTTCGGTGCGCCTGAGGAGGCGATAGAGGGGCAACGCCTTTTCTCCTAAACGGGAGATAAAGCGGCTTAAGGCCGCCACGCATCCTGTTAATTTTTGTATTTGTTTGAGGTCTTTTGGAATATCCAACTGTGACAGAGCTCGGATTTTGGCCGGATTTGCTTCTATTCCTCTACCGGATACGATGAAGCCCAGCAGCTTTCCGGCTGGTACGCCGAAAACGCATTTTTCCGGATTCAGCTTGATGTCATATGCTCTGAGGTTCTCGAATGTGAGCCTCAAATCGTCTACTAAAGTTTCGACGTGTTTTCTTTTGACGACTACATCGTCTACGTATGCCTCCACTGTTTTGCCGATCTGGGTGGCCAGACATGTTTGAATCATGCGCTGGTATGTTGCGCCGGTGTTTTTAAGTCCGAAGGGCATCGTGTTGAAGCAGAATGGTCCATATGGAGTGATGAATGCCGTTGCGGCTTGGTCTGCTTCCGCCATCTTGATTTGATGATAGCCAGAGTATGCGTCCAGGAAGCACAACAAATCGTGCCCTGCTGTGGCATCGATAATTTGATCGATGCGAGGGAGAGGGAAGGGATCCTTTGGGCAAGCTTTATTGAGGTCTTTAAAATCGACACAGAGGCGCCAGGATTTATCCTTCTTTGGTACCATCACCAAATTCGCTAGCTAGTCCGGATGTTTGATATCTCTAATGAATCCGGCTTCCAATAGTTCGGCTAGCTCTTCTCCCATTACCTGTCTTTTGGACTCGGAAAATCGTCGAAGAGCCTGTTTGACTGGCTTGAATCCTTTTAGGATGTTTAGGCTGTGTTCTGCCAACCTGCAAGGGATTCCGGGCATGTCTGAAGGATGCCAGGCGAAGATATCCCAATTTTCCCGAAGGAATTCGCGCAGTGCGGCGTCTACTTCGGGGTTCAACTGTGCCCCAATGGAAGCCGTCTTTGTTGGGTCCGTTGGATGGACCTGGAATTTTATTATCTCGTCTGCTGGTTTGAAGGAGGTGGACTTGGATCTTTTATCGAGTATCACATCGTCCCTGTTCACCGTAGAGCGCAGCGCGGTGAGTTCCTCTGCCGCTAGGGCTTCGGATAGTGCCTCGAGGGCTAGTGCGGCTGTCTTGTTTTTGGCGCGGAGTGCTATGTCCGGATCACTAGTGAGAGTGATTATTCTGCTGGGCCCAGGCATTTTAAGCTTCATGTACCCGTAATGAGGTATTGCTTGAAAAATTGTGAATGCCTCTCGTCCTAATATGGCGTGATACCCACTGCTGAACGGGGCCACCTGGAACGTGACTTCTTCGGATCTGTAATTGTCCGGAGATCCGAACACCACATCGAGTGTGATTTTTCCGGTGCAGCGCGCTTCCCGGCTAGGGATTATTCCTCTAAAGGTTGTGCTGCTTCGCTCAATACGGCTCCAATCGATTTCCATTTTTCGCGGAGTTTCCTCATAAATGAGGTTTAGTCCGCTGCTGCCATCCATGAGGACTTTTGTCAGTCGAAAGCCGTGCACTATGGGACTAAGTACCAGTGCGGCTGGGGCTCTGGTTGTTCTGAATGTGGGCTCGTCGCTGGCATTGAAGGTAATAGTTGTGTCGCTCCATGGATTTGCTGTTGCTACTTGGTAGACTTCGGCGAGTTCGCGGATTGTTTGTTTTCGCATATTATTTGATGCGAAAGTCTCGAAGACTGTTGATACCGTGCTGGTATTGTTGGACTGGTTTCCCGGAGCTAGAAGCTCTTCGCCACTTTTGGCCACCTGCCGTAATATCCAACATGCTCGAAGGCTATGTGTTGGGACGGCTCCCTCTGTACTATGAAGTTTACAGGGTCCATTGAGCCATCCCTCCAGTACGGTTCCGTTTCCCTTATTGGGTTTTTGTTTTTTCGTTTTTGCATCTGGGGCCTGATTGTAAGGCACCCTTTTACTGCGGACTGGGTTTGGGGCCGGATTGTCCCAAAATTGATTTTCGGTCTTCCGGAAACTCTCCATCGCACAGTACTTTCGTACAATGGATGCCAGATTGGTGAAGCGCGTAATTTTGCGACGATCAATGGCGTTTAGTATTCCCTTGTCCGTGCAGTTATTGTAGAAGATTGATATTGCGTTTTCCTCTCGGCAGTCCTTTATCCTGTCCATAACCAGGAGGAATCTGGCCCAGTAGTGATGTACTGTTTCAGTAGGCTCTTGCCGTATTAGAGATAGATCGCATATGTCTGGGCGGGTGGGTGGAACAAAATCCGGATCCCTGCCCATCTTGAGGCTCAAAGTCCAAGGAGTTTCCGAATTCGGAAGCTTGGTTTGCTGGACGCAATCCAGTGAGTCCGGGGCGATGCATGATTTTAAGTTCAATGCTCGATCGAAGTCCGTCCCTCAGCGGGGATCCGGCATGGAGGGTTCGGGAATCCGGACATGAATTGTCTTCAACATTGGCAAAGAGTTGCCGTATTGTTCCTCTACCACGAAGACGTGGTGGGTGGCCTGGGGAGAGTTAATCTCTCTCGGATCGGTTTTATGCCCAATCTGGCTGTAGTCCGTAGCGACTCACAGGGCGGCGATGCGATCCAAGAGCTCGTTAACAGACGAGAGCTCTATTGGATCTAACTGTTCGGCAGCTTTAGGGCTAACGCGAAGATTGCTTCCAACGACTTGAGAAGTCAATGCCAAAGCGGCGGCCGGACAGGAGGTCATGAGAAAACCACCAAGCCGGATAGTTTGGTCGGCGGCCAAGGCCCCTCCGGCGAAAACACCGTCTTTGTAGACAGGTGGAAGCATCCACTCTATCGGCGACGACACAGAGGAACTCTCAATGAAAGCACCAATGTCGGTGTCAAAACCGGCGGATCTCGGGTAGGGGGTCCCGAACTGTGCGTCTAGGCGGATGGTAACAAGAGACGAGGGACACAATGTTTTTACCCAGGTTCGGGCCCTCTTGATGGAGGTAAAACCCTACGTCCTGCTTGATTAATATTGATGATATGGGTAGTACAAGAGTAGATCTACCACGAGATCAAGGAGGCTAAACCCTAGAAGCTAGCCTATGGTATGATTGTTGAGATGTATGTTGTCCTATGGACTAAAGCCCTCCGGTGTATATAGACACTGGAGAGGGCTAGGGTTACACAGAGTCGGTTACAATGGTAGGAGATCTACATATCCGTATTGCCAAGCTTGCCTTCCACGCCAAGGAAAGTACCATCCGGACACGAGCCGGAGTCTTCAATCTTGTATCTTCGTAGTCTTGGAGTCCGACGGATATTGATAGTCCGGCTATCCGGACACCCCCTAGTCCAGGACTCTCTCAGGGAGCGTCTGCTTCAACGGAACAAGCCCTAGGGCTTGTCGGAGCAGACTGCTCCTCGGCACTCTTGGTGTTAGGCTTGGAAACCTTCTTGGCGGCGGCTTCATGGAGCTCTGCCAGAAAGTAGTCACCAGAAACCAACTTCCTCTTCTTGCCCTGTCCAGTTGATGGTCTTACAGATGGTTGAGTCAGCTTGAGCACAAAAATTCCTGGCTCCACAGGTAACTTGAGTGCGGCACACTTTGACAGGCCATCTGCAATGTCGTTCTGAGCTCTCGGAACATGTTCCATCTGTAGGCCGTCAAAGTGTTCTTCTAGCTTTCTCACTTCATCAATGTAGGCTTCCATCAACGGACTCTGATAATCTTTGTTAACTTGGCGGACGACAAGCTGCGAGTCACCCCTAACAATAAGCTTTTTGATCCCAAGGTCTGCCGCGATCCTGAGTCCGGCAAGCAAACCTTCATACTCTGCAGTATTGTTTGTCGCTTGCTCCTTGGGAAAGTGCATCTGGACCACGTACTTGAGGTGCTCTCCGGTGGGTGCGACAAGTAGTACGCCCGCACCGGCGTCTTGCAGCGAGAAGGCACCATCAAAGTACATGATCCATTCCTTGCTTGCTTCCTTGACGGGGATGCTCTTCTCTGGAGTTTCTTCATCAGGTGTTGGTGTCCATTCTGCTATGAATTCTGCCAATGCTCGGCTCTGGATAGTTGAAGTACTCTCAAACTTAAGGCCAAATCTTGACAATTCCAGTGCCCACTCGACAATCCTGCCTGTTGCTTCCGGATTCTGCAATATCCTTTTCAACGGAAAGCGAGTGACAACTGTAATCTCATGTGCTTGAAAGTAATGGCGCAGCTTTCTCGAGGCCATGAGAAGGCCGAAAAGCAATTTCTGCACACCAGAGTACCTTGATCTAGCCCCCTGCAGAAGGGAACTGACAAAGTAAACTGGGCGCTGCACCATTTTCTTCTGCTTCTCTCCTTGTGGCTGCGCAAATTCATCCTTGTCGGGACCAGAGCTTGTCGGGGAAGCCCCCTGCTTGTCGCTGGATGTGCTTGTCACGGCTGCTGGCTCATCATCTGCCTCCCTCTCTGCTACTAACGCACCACTAACCACTTGATTGGTTGCCGCTAGATATAGCAGCAACCTTTCTTGTGGCTTAGGTGCGACAAGTATTGGAGTGGAGGACAGATATCTCTTCAAGTCCTGCAACGCAGCCTCCGCTTCCGGAGTCCATTTCGTTGGACCTGCCTTTTTCAAAATTTTGAAAAACGGCAGGGCGCGTTCAGCAGACTTAGAGATGAACCTGCTGAGAGCAGCTACGCAGCCGGCAAGCCTTCGTACATCCTTGACGCGCTTCGGTGCTTCGATCTGCTCAATGGCCTTGATCTTGTCGGGGTTGGCTTCGATCCCCCGCTGAGACACAAAGAACCCGAGAAGCTTGCCGGAAGGGACTCCAAACACGCACTTCTCGGGGTTGAGCTTGAGGTTGATCTTGCGCAGATTTGCAAAGGTCTCGTCCAAATCTTGGATCAGAGTTGCTCTGTCTTTGCTCTTGACCACTATGTCATCCATGTAGGCTTCTACATTTCTGTGCAACTGTGGCTCAAAAGCTTCGTGAACTACCCTTGCAAATGTTGAACCAGCATTCTTTAGTCCGAAGGGCATCCGTACAAAGCAGTATGTGCCACATGGAGTAATGAATGCGGTTTTCTCCACATCCTCTTCTGCCATGAAGATCTGATGATATCCTGAATATGCATCAAGAAATGAAAGCAGATCACATCCCGCCGTGGAGTCGACAATCTGGTCAATGCGCGGCAAGGGAAATGGATCTTTGGGACAAGCTTTATTAACATCAGTGAAGTCAATACAAAGCCTCCATTTCCCGTTCGCTTTGCGCACGACTACAGGATTGGCAACCACGTTGGATGGAGCACTCCTCTGACCAGGCCTGCTGCTTCCAACTTCTTGATCTCTTCAGCAATGAATTCTTGGCGCTCCACTACTTGCTTCCTAACTTTCTGCTTGACGGGCCGCGCGTGAGGGCAGGCGGCAAGGTGGTGCTCAATTACTTTCCTGGGAACACCGGGGATGTCAGACGGTTGCCATGCAAACACATCGACATTCGCCCGCAGGAAAGCAATGAGCGCGCTTTCCTATTTAGGGTCAAGCGTGGCACTGATGGTGAAGGTACCACCAGTGCCGTCCTCCTTGGCGGCCACTTTCTTGGTTTCTGGCGGAGCTGCCTTCGCCTTCTTACACTTGCCGGTGGAGCTCGATGGTGCGTCCTCGACGGTAGCGCAGCACTCCGAAGAGGTGCGCTTGCCGGAGGGGGCATCAGAGCTCTTGCCGGACTTGGTCTTCCTCTTCCCCCCGGGAGCTTCAGCGGCAAGTGATTTGCGATCTGTTGCTGCTGCTGCTTCCCGGTAGATCTTGTCGGTGCAGATAAGGGCATCTTTCTTGTCACCAGGGACAAAGATGACACTTACCGGTCCTGGCATTTTGAGCACGTTGTAGGCATAGTGAGAGGCTGCCATGAACTTGGCGAGCGCTGGACGGCCGAGTATCCCATTGTAGGGCAATGGGAAATCAGCAACGTCAAAGGTGACTCTCTCTATCCTGAAATTCAGCTCGCTGCCAAACGTCACTGGCAACATGATCTTCCCCTTCGGCTTGCTCCTTCCCGGATTGATTCCTTGGAAGGTACCAGTCTCTTCAAGCTCACTGTCGGGGATCTGGAGTTTCTTGAGTACCGCGGAGGAAATCAGATTCAAGCCGGCCCCGCCATCAACCAGCATCTTTGTGACCTTGAGGTTGCGGATAGTTGGTGAAACCAACATCCGCAAGCACCCGACCGCAGTTATGCGATCAGGGTGATCCTCAACGTCAAAGATGATGGGCGTGCTGGACCACTTCAGAGGCTTGCGTGACTCAATTGGTGGTTCTGCCACATTCACTTCCCGCACCCACTGTTTGAGCTGGCGGTGCGAAGTATGCAGAGAAGCACCACCGTCAACGCACAGAACCTCTGTTGCTTTCTGAAATTCCTGCTCGCCGGCCTCATCGTCTTCCATGTCTTCATCTTCATCTTCATCTTCGTCCTTGTCACAACCGCGGGGAGGTCTATCTCCTTGCCGCTGCTTGGCCTTGCCGCGGCGCCCTCCCCGGCCGGGACGCTTCTTGCCGGATCCTCCACCACCTTCTTGGGCCTTCTCCTTGTCGCGTCGTTCGTACTCAGCTTTCTGCAGTTCAACAAGCTGCTCAACTTTCTTGCAGGTCTGGAGATCATGGCCCTTGGTGCGATGGATCTTACAGTACTGCTTGCCGAAGCCGTCCTGCTTGTCGGCGGCCACCACAGCCTCGCCGGAGTTACTAGCTTTGGCCTTCTCGGCGCTACCTCCATTGCCGGACTGCTCGACAACTAGCACATCTTTAGCTTTCCTCTTCCTGTTGTTCCGCCTCTGGTTTTACCTTGCCGGGGCGGCATCCTCACTGTCAGACCCTTTTGCTCCTGCATTCTCTCCGGGGAGTTTCCTCTCCTCTTCAGCACATGCACACCTGTCGGCCAGGGCGTATAGCTCGCTGACATCTCTGATTTTGCACATCGCCATCTCCTCCCTCATCCTGCGATTACGCACATTCTGATGGAACGCGCTGATAACCGCGGCAGGGTGGACGTCTGGGATGTTGCGCTGCACTTGGCTGAATCTCTGAATGTACTTACGCAGGGACTCTCCTTCCTTCTGGGCGAGCAGATGAAGATCGCTCTCCTGGCCATGGGGCTTGTGGCCGCCTGTGAAGGCGCCGACAAACTGATGACACAGGTCCGCCCATGAGGAGATGGAGTCGTCCAGCAAGTGCATGAGCTAGGATCTGACATTGGGTTTGAGCACCAACGGGAAGTAGTTTGCGAGGATCTTCTCGTCGCACCCCCCGGCAGCCTGTACCGCGATGGTGTAGATGCTGAGGAACTCCGACGGGTGCAACCTACCATCGTACTTCTCAGGTACATCTGGCTTGAAGTTCTTGGTACTGGGCCACTGGACTTGCCGCAGCTCACGAGTAAACGCAGGGCAACCTACTGCGTACGGCAAGTCGCCTGGTTCCCCTGGCGCATGCATGTCAATAGCGGGCCCAGCGCGCTGTTCGGACTGATGTCGCACTTCTCTTTGACGCTCGATGCGTGTACAAGCGTCTTCGTGATGTCGTTCTTGAAGAACTTGGCGTTGATCGCGACGAGCTCGTGGATCTGACGATGCTGTGGAGTGGGTGTCAAGGTTGACCCGGCGAGTCGGCGATCTTGGCCTTCGGGGCGGGGAGTGCATGGTTGTCGCACCCCCACCAGTCTTGTCGCCATCGGCTTGCGCCTGGGCGTCTTGCCGCGGCTCCGACGTACTCGGTTGCCGGGGAATGTCGCCGTTGGCGAAGCCGATGAGGCTCTGAATGGTGGCCCTCCAATCGTCAATCTTGTATGGCGCTGGAGGGTAATCTAGAAGCAGTTGGGCTCGGGCCAATGCTTCTTCTGGAGTCTTGGGCGGCGGCGGCGAACGGTGCGAGGAGCAAGATATGCTCGCACTTCTAAGAATGTTAGAAGGAGCAGCATCTCGTCCAGGCGACCGCGCCGCGCTCGTGCCAGCATGTTCACATGCATGCTGATCTTGAGCGTCCCGAGATCCACCAGCTTGGCCTTGACCCAACGAACATATGGTACCGCGGGTACCATGACGTTGTCGGTCCCGCGCCTCCTGAGACGTGCGCGGCGCATGCACGGACGCCGAGGTCTGCGCGGCCTTGTCCTTGGACCTGGCGGCAGCATGAGCTCCCTCGTCGACGCCCGTTCCTCCGCCGGCGTCTACCCCACCGCCCGTTTGCTCCGGTGGCGGTAGGATTGACTCGGACGGTCCAGCTACCTCCGAAGCCTTCTTCTTCGGTGGCATGCTGAAGATGATGATGAAGAAAACGAATATATGGCTCGCGTGGATGCCGGATCAGGTTCACGCGACCTCGACGCTCCCCTACCTGGCGCGCCAAAGATGTCGTGGGAAACGAACACCTATGGGGCAGGGCCCCTTTCGGTCTGGCAAGGGAGCGGAGAGCGCACGAAGAGCAGATCGAGGCGGAGCACACGAGCGATTTTTACCCAGCTTTAGAGCTCTCCGGAGAGATAAAACTCCTACTACTGCTTTGTGTTCGTATTGTGTTCTTGCTCGAGAGCGTGAGCGTTCTGTTGTTTCGAATGAGTCGAACCCCTGCTACGTTGCGCATGGGCCTCCTTTTATAGGCTAAAGGGGTCACCGATAGGTGGCAACGCAGATAGGGGTACAAATGTAAAAAGAGGGGTTAGTACAACTACTATCTACAGTGCACCCTACCTAACTCTGACGGCAGGGGACAAGGGCATTTAATGCCCGTCCGCCTCGCCCAACAGTGCAGAGAAGCGACCGTTAGGGGCGCCACCACTTGCCACGATGGCCTTCTCGTCATCTCCACTTGCCACCTCGCACCGCTTGGCTGCACAGCTTCCCGCCACGTGTGCCCGGAACGATCCTGCGGCAACACGTCGACGAATGCGCTGGAGCATGGGCGCAGAGTGGTGGCTTCGCCGCGGCAAGCGCTTCGCCGCGATCGTTGTCTTGTCGCACCCGAAAGCTTGTCGCTCGTCGGGCTTTGGCGGGACGCGTGGCGCGTCGCGGCAAGTTCTTAGAAGTGCCTTGGTTGGCCTTCCCGGCAAGCTCCTCTTGCCGGGGCCTTGTCCTTCCCGGCAAGCTCTTCTTGCCGGAGTCTTGTCTTCCTAGTTAAAACACTTTGTTCTTGAATGGCATCAATAGGAACTACGGAGGATCTTGGCGGACGCCCGGCAAGCCTTGCCGCGGGACGCTGCGACTACCCGTGCACAAGTTCGGGATACTAAGGTACGCCTACTTTAGTACACCGACACCTATTCCTGTCTATTTCCTATCCCTGCATTGTTGGAATCCTCCAATTCAAACGAGCCCTTACAGAATTACTTGTCTTACAGATAGTTGTCAAAGAAAACCTTGCATGGTTTGTCCCGCTCCTGCTGCGCCATCGTCCACCCCAGCTCAGCTGCTCCAATGACAGAAGGGTCCAGCACAGCAGGGATCTGGCCTCCAGACTGTCTTTCGCCGCCTCATATCTTGTTCCCCGCCGCTAGCAGCCATGAAAATTGCATTACCATCATCAACCGAGCAGATGACCTCGAGGACTACACGTGTCCGCAAGAGAGATCGCACTCTTTCGTGTCTACTTACGTTATGCATCGCTGAATATTACATGCTACTTTATCGTCCTGTTCACCAATTAGACTCTGAGTCAGCTCCAAACTAATGGTCAAACTTGAGTTTTTAAATGGTTGTGGGGTACATCTCGGGGCCGCTATCAATAGTATCTATCTACTATCTGGTTAATCTCCAGTGTCTACTATGAGTTTCATGTTGGGTGGGAAACAAACAGTAAAGAAGCCATTATTTGTATTTTTTAACTGAAGCCATTTTCTGCCTGCTATTATTGGTTTTGGGTCTATCCACAGGTTGCTACCATTGCTCTGGATTTCTGCATGCACTCCTTACATATTCTCACTATGTTTTATTCCTATGCATGACAGTTATTGTAAACAATGGAACTGAACATGTAGAGCAAAAGAGACGAGCCTTGCGTGGCAATAAAATTTCATGCAGACGTCGCTCCATGGTAGGCGCAAAGGCAGCCCCCCCTCCACACATTTCGGATTGTAATCGAGAGGAAGATATTTGTTCTGAGGGGGATTCAGAAGGAGAAGATAACTCCTATTTACCCCCTGAGGTCTTCGCTCTAACTTGGCATGCTGATGTCGGTTATATCATGCATATGGTGTCTTGCATTGCTTACTTTATACATCAAATATGTCATCTTCTTAGTTTAGACATCCTTTGTGCAAATGCCATCTGTTTAGTTTATTCATCATTTATGTGAATTATGCAACGCCATCTTGTTTAGCCGGGCATCATATTTGTGAATTTTGCAATGCCATCCTGCTTAGCCAGTCATCTTATATGTAAATTATATCAGGCCATCCTTTTTTTCGTTGTACATTCAACTACTCTTCGTGTGCATCACCCATTTGACACGGTGATGGCAAATTCTGGAGTGAAAACAAGGTCTTCAGAGCAGACTATGCTATCTGACGAAGCGCATATCTCCCTGGTTACGGATTGCTCCTCAGAGGAGGATTCAGAGACAGATGACCAGTCCTATCCCCCCCCCCCCGAGGTGTATGCTCTAACTTGGCAGGGTTATGTTGCTCATATCGTGCATATGGTGTCTCGCATTGCTATGTCATTTGATTAGCTTAGACATGCTTTGTGTGAATGCCACCTGTTCAGTGTCTAATTACCATATATGTGAATTATGCATTGCCATCTTGTTGCAAGACATTATATATGTGAATTATGTAATGCAATCTTGTTGCAAAGGCATTATATATGTGAATTATGAAATGCCATGTTGTTTAGCCAATCATCATGTATGTGAATTATATCATGCTATCATTTTTTGTATTACGTGTTCCATTTGACGACAACGTTTGTATATTCAACTACTCTTCCTGTGCATCAGCCATTTGAAGCGGTGATGGAAGTATCTGGAGTGAAAACAAGGTATTCAGAGCAGACAATGCTACCTGCTGAAGCAGACATCTTGCTGGTTACAGAGAGCTCCTCAGAGGAGGATTCAGAGACTGATGACCAGTCCTATTTCCCCCCTGAGGTCTATGCTCAAACTTCGCAGGGTTATATTACCCATGTCATGCATGTTGTCTTGCATTGCTTCGTTTTTACATCATATATGGATTGCCATCTGCTTACTTGCTTACTATATAAATCATATATTTGAATTATATCATGCCATCATATTTACATAGTACATACACATCATCTATCTGAATTATGGCATGGCAACCCATTTAATAAAGACATCATATAGTTATATCATCTCATCCTGTTTAGTGTTTACAGTCATCATATTTAGAATTATGGCATTCTATCCATGAATGTATGTGAATTATGGCATGCCAACCTATTTAATAAACACATTATATAGTTATGTCATGTCATCATGTTTACATAATCTCATATTTTGAACTATGCATTTCCATCTTTTTTAGTTAGCCATGAAATTGTGTCATGCTATCCTGTTTAGTTAGCCATCATATATGTGAAATTGTGTCATGCAATCCTGTTTGGTTAGACAACATAAATATGAATTATTTCGTGCCCTCTTTTATTCCCCACTATCCATTGGACATGTCTATCATACAATGTCTATACTTTCAATTACTTTTCTTGTTTATCGGTCATTTGAATTGGAGAGCGTGATGGCAGTATCTAAGGGAGTAATAACAGGGTCTTCAGAAAAGATAGTGCTACCAGTTGATGCAGATAGAACCACGGTTGTACTTGCCCAAGGACCAGATCCACCACACATAACCCAGACTCTCGCAGATTGTACCCCTACCCAGTTGGACAAAGAACCAGCCACACCCCTTCTAACCCCAACCCCGGCAGATAATAACCCAGTTCCAGTTGACACAGCACCGTCTCCACCACAGAGCACCCAAACACGAGCAGTTAGTAAGGGATCTGCAGTGCCCAAAGCACGAGGACCACCACTCCGAATCCCAACTCAGCGCTTAACAGAGAAGAAGATCTGTTCTCAGGTTAGGTTCTGTAGCTATGGTTCATACTCCTTTGCTCTTGCATTACTGTATTTACTCATACCAACTATTTCAAATTTGAAGATGGAATTGAAACTCCAATGGTGCAACAGGTATGTTTGAACCCTGTTTCTTTAACTGGTTTGCTGTTGTAACCTGCTCTATGTTGATTTCAGTTTCAATTGAATAAACAGTTATGTTCTCATGTCAAGCACATTACAAGTGTTGTTATTGCTCTATAGTTACCCACACTTATATTCTGTCTATTCTGCTTTGTCTTGAACAAATATTATTTGAATTGTGTCTCTATCTTGATTTGGCAACAAAAACTAGAATGATAAAGACCATAAAGTGACCATGGTACATAGATATATGTTTGTTTCATGCTGTTATCCTGTACACTTTACTACTGAACTCATTTACCAAAATGAGTTGCATATACAACATGGTAAACATGTGATGTGTCTGTTTGTTTCTCTTTTAGAATGCGGACAAAATATTGGAGAACAGTACCGCGTTATCCAATGGTAAAGGAAGTAATGCAGATAAGGTTCAAGATAGTGAGACATCCCTGTTCGTCTCCAACAAAGCTGATAAAAACTATCTTGACAACAGTGAGGGAACCCAAAAGTCCTGTCTTGATGTAGTGTTCGAGTTACTGGCCACTACTGCTGGCACCAGCTCTTCGAACTCGCTGCCTGAATCAGTTCGTCTTCCTGAGTCTCAACTTCAAGTTGAAAGACATCGATCAGATGTGCTGCGACAGGAAGCTGAAGGACTGAGGAAGTCCCCGCTGAATTCAGATGCATATTTTCTGGTGCAACAGCAATCGCTAGAGGATTTAAGCGCCAAATAAGAGAAAGTTAATAAGTTTGCTAAGCATCTTTCTAGCATTATGGGTACCCAGGATATTGTTTCTTGAGATCTTCTGAAGTGGTTTCAGTTCTGGATTTGTTTTGCTGCGGCGTTTATTTGCGCTGGTCGCCAACTTTGACAACCAGTGTATATGATATGCTTCTTTGTTCCCTATATTTGCACAGGTGGTGAACTTTGATGCCTAGTGGATGTAATATGTGTAATAGCCGTGATAGCCTAGCATAAGTTGCTTGCTTATTTATTTCCTTGTTGTCTTGTTTATTTGTTTGCTTGTAGTCAGTGCAGTTCGTTTTCCGCGGTTTGCTAGTGGCTGCAATAACCTATTTTTTAAAACTAGGCCAAAATAACCATGGGCTAATATTTACTGTAGTGACACTGGGCCTCCTACGGGCCGTAGAAACAGTGGGCCTTCTACGGGCCGTAGAAACAGTAGGCCTTCTATGGGCCGTAGAAACAATGGGCCTTCTACGGGCCGTAGAAACAATGGGCCTTCTACGGGCCGTATCATCAATGGGCCTTATACGGGCCGTATGACAATAACGGGCCATCGTTAATAGGCCATATTTGATGATGCTATGAAAATGGCCAAATGTATTAAAGGACCACAAACGGGCCGATGTAACCATGGGCTGAATTTGGCCCACAAGCAGAAAATGACAGTAACGGGCCATAAGTAAACGAATGCTGGAAATGAGCCCAAGAATAAATGGGCTCTGAGAAGGCCGAAAGATAACATTTGCTGTAAACAGCCCAACTGAATAACGGGCCCTTAATGCGTAGAAAGTGATATACTATTCATTACGGGCCAGTTTCACCACGGGCCGTTAATGGGTGTAAATGATACACTATTCATTGCGGACCAGTTTCACCACGGGTTGTTAATAGGCCAAGAGTTACATAGGGCCTCATATGGGCCGAAAGACGTCATGGGCCATACATGGGCCAGATGTGAAAACGGGCTGGAATCATATTGGATGGCCGAGATGACGCTACTAGGCCTAATTCAGATAGGGCGTAACGGGCCTTGCGATAGCGGGCTGTAAATGGGCTACATGCGAACAGGCCGTTAACAGGCTTTCCATGGGCCGACCCGCCACCTTTTGACCAAGTCAAACGGGCTGGCCTTTTCACAGGAATGGGCCTCTATTGGGCCGTGCCACGTGTCGACATATCATAGGCGCCTTCTGTCCAATGAGTGGATGACATCTGTCCCAAAGATGAGCCGACATGTGTTTCCTCCAGCCAATGATGATTTTACACGTGGAAAATCCCCATTGGTCGAGGTTGTTAACGGGTTATTGGATCAAAAACCCGACCCGATAGCTTAACGGTGTTCCGTTACGGTGGATGCCACGTGTCGGTCACCCTTGATGAAAGCACTTCTGTGACGCGCGATTTATTGTCCTGGAAGTGGACACTTCCGTGATGATAATTTTGGTAATGTCATGGAACACTTCTACGACAACACAGGTATGACTATCTTGATTCTATCATAAATTTGTCATGGATGTACATGCATGACAAAAAACACGACCTACTGTGACAAACACGTATCATCACGGAAGTGTATTTTTTTGTAGTGGTCAATTTGACATCAAGAGCATAAACTTCTGCTCTATGATTCTCTCCAAACTCTCCTGGTTTTGAGTCAGGGTGGCCAAGCCCTTCTCAATCCTCAAGGTGGAGGCAATCAAGTAGCCAAGCTGATCTTGCTTGCTCTTTAGGAAAATCTGATATGCCTCTTCAGCAGTTGGCATATTTGCAGCCTTCTCAGCCCTTGCCTTCTCTTTCTTCTCTTGTGCTTGCATAGATGATGGTTCATTTTCATCCATCACAATGGTGTTGTCCTCGAAGTCAGGGTAGATGGTCAGGTGTTCCTTGTCCAAGAGATATGTGCCAGTGCCCATCCTGGAGTTTATAAGCTCCTGAATGTGTGGGGCATACCCACAACTCCTCTCCTGATTAGCAGCAGTCCATTTGATTATTTCCACAATCAGGCTCATGACTTTGAATTTATAAGGCACATCAAATATATGCAGCAAGTTGATTGCATCGCCTCTGATCATCTTGTGATCACCTGACTTGGGCAGCAAAGTATGCCTTAAGATCCAGTTGATAGTAGGCAATCCTAACAACATGTAATGTACAGATCCAAACTTGTGTCTCTAGTGCAGCATCTGGGATCTCTCTGTACATGTGAGCCATGGAGTTGTGGTCTTTCTTCTTCTTGGCATAGACATCCAAGTCATCCTCATTCTCTTTTGGAGCATTTATCAATTCAGACCATTCTTCAACTGTTGATTGGTACCTAGTACCCTCTGACAGCCAGACTATCTTCCCATCTGGGTAGAAATGAGCTATGGAGTAGAACTGCATAATGAGCTCATCATTCCACTTTGTGAGCTTCTGCCCAACAAAGTCATCTACTCCACAAGACTTGAAGTTGTCATAAGCTCTAGGATAGTTGTAACGCCCCGGATTCGATGCGCCAGGTGTCTGCCAGTTATTCGCCTTCATTGCCTTGTCGGCTGCTTGCGTGTGCATTTGCCATGTCATTTTCTTGTGTGTTGCATTTTGCCATGTCATCATGTGCATCTCTTTTTGCATACGTGTTCGTCTCATGCATCCGAGCATTTTTCCCGTTGTCCGTTTTGCAATCCCACACTCCTATGTCCCCCGGCGCCCCCTTTTGCCTCTTTTCGTGTGTGGGTGTTAAACGTTCTCGGAATGGACCGAAGTTTGCCAAGCGGCCTTGGTATACCACCGGTAAACCGCCTGTCAAGTTTCGTGTCATTTGGAGTCCGTTTGATACTCAAACGGTTAACCGGGTAGTCGCAAAGGCCTCTGTTGTGTGCAGCCCAACACCCCTTAAAAGTGGCCCAATAACCCATCCAAACCCCCTCCATGCTCTCGATCGTTCGATCACGATCGTGTGGGCGAAAACCGCACCTCATTTGGACTCTCCTAGCTCCCTCTACCTATAAATAGGCCCTCTCCCCCAAAATTCGCGGATGAAACCCTAGTCTCCCTCCTCCTCGCGCCGCCGGACTTTTCTTCCTCCGCACCAGACATGTCCGCCTCCAGCTCTGCAGCCAACCCGGCGCCGCCATGTCACCCCGCCGTCGTCTCCTCCGCGCCTCCAGCGTCGGCCCTGCAGGCCCATCCGGGACCCGCCCGAGCCCGCGAGAGCCCGGATCGGCCCCCGCGCTCCGCCGCCCAGGCCTCCCCTGCGCCGCCGCCTCGCGCCTCGCCGCCGGCCGCCGCCGCGCGCCTGCCCCACCGCATGCGTGCTCCTCTGCGCCCGCACGCCTCCAGCAGCCGTTCGCTACCGCCCGGCTCGCGTCGCCGCTCGCCGGCGCCCTGCACGCCCGAGCTCGCCGGCCCCGCGCCTTCCCGCGCTCGAGCTCCGCCGCCCCTGCAAGACCTTGCCGCCGGTCGTGTTCCTCGTTGCAGGAGCTCGCTGCCGCACCTGCCATGGCCTCCCGCCTCGCCTCCTATGCCGGATCCGGGATCCCCGTCCCCGAATCTCTCTCTCTCTCTCTTCCAAGGTTTGCGGAGCCCCACCGCGCCTCGCCAGAGACGAAGATGGATCGGATCCACCAGGAGACGAAGCAAACGGCATCCCCGCGTCCCGGATATCTCCGTCCCGAGTTGACTTTTCCGGTGGTTGATTTTCTGTCCCTGGATCTGTGACATTTTCATGCCATGTTCATCATGCCATAACTCCTCATCCGTAGATCCGTTTTGCATGCATGATATGTCAAAATGTTCATTGTGAGATGCTCTTCATTCAATTCCATTGTGCCATGTTTGTTTGAGTCCATCTTGATTCCCAAATCATCGTTGCAAGAGTGCTATATGATGTCAACTGTTGCCTGTTATCATAACTTGGTGATTTGTCTTTTTCATTGCATGTTGTTTGTGCATCCTATGAGCATGAGCTCTACATGTGTTTTGAACTACATCATGCCATCTTTACAGTGGTTCAATCCATGTATTTTTGGGAGTCTTGTAGTGAGTGCATCGAGCTTGTGAAGTAGGGTACTTGCTGTTATTGTTTTGCGTCTGAATCTGCTATATCATGATGCTATGTAAACCTGCTGCTACAAGTCATTCTGTGCATAATCTGGAGATGTTCACTAAGTATATTTTGTTGTTCATGTCATTCATTATCCATCCATGCCGCTGGTTGCATTTATAGCCTTCTGTAGCTTGTTGTAATCTTGCTCTCAATTTGCTAAATAATGTTGCTGTCAGCCTGTTAACATTAAGTTCAGTTTTTCCATGAGCTTTGCTAGTGATCCACGCCCCCTATGAACTTGATCTTGCCATGTTTTGCTCCATAAATGTGTCTTCTTACTGTTGGTTACCTTGTCATGCCATATATTGCTCTGTGGTGAGTGGTAGAAGCTCACCAACATGCCTACTTATTATTTTTCCTGCCATGTCTGAATCTATCATATCACTTGCCATGTTTGCATGGATGTTTCCATGTTTTCTGTTGATCTTTGGAATTAGTTCAGTAAGGGAGTTTTGGTTTTTTTTATTTAGTGTTAGCATGCCATGCCTTTGTTTGCCATGTTGAGTTCCTGTAACATGTTGTTTGATAGCTCTAAACATTGCAACCTGATGTTATTTCTGCTAAGTCTGAAACTGTTATAATTTGCAATCTTGCCATGTCCCTTTGAGTACGTTATATTGTTTTCTGGAGATAGCTCAGTGTTCATGTTTTGTCATGATTTACCTGTACTTCATGCCCATGCCTTTTGTTATTATGTGGAGGTGCTGTAGCATATTGTTTTGATGCTTGCTAGATGCGTAGTTGCTGTTATGGACAGTTTGTCCTTTAAACTTGTTTCATGTGTATGTGTTGAACCGTTGCTCCGTTTTGAGTGTGCTCTACATGAAACTTGCTTGATTTTGCATGAAGTTTCATATTATCATGTTCCATCCATGTTTTGAGAGTGTTTGCTTGACGTTGGTATGCATTTTGCATCAATGCCATGTTTGACTTGTTTTGCTCATATCTTCTAGGCCGTAGCTCCGAATTAAATGAACTTTATATGTAACTTGACTAGAATCTCGTGTAGATCATCTTGATGCATCTTAACTTGCTGTTTAACAACTTGAACATAAGGTTTATTCAGTTCTGGACCAACTTCTAAACTTGCATATGAGGACTTACCGGAATTGTTATATGTTGTTTCCGGCCTCATTTAAACTTGCTTTGATGTGTTGCTCTTGTATGCATCATCTTTTGCCATGAGTAGCTTCATGTAGTCTTGTCTTGCATCGTAATTGGTTGAGCGTCATGTCATGTATATGTGTGGTGTGTTTACCATGTTGTGTGCTTCTTCTTGATAGTTCCCGTTTCGTTGCGATCGTGAGGATTCGTTCGTCTACGCTTGGTTCGGCTTCGTGGCTTCATCTTCTTCATGGACTCGTTCTTCTTCGTAGTGGGATTTCAGGAAAGATGACCGCTACCCTGGATCTCACTGCTATCATTGATATGCTAGTTGCTTCATTTTATCACTATGTTGTGCTACCTATCACTTGTTCTTCAAGCCTCCCAATTTGCCATGTCAGCCTCTAACATTTTTCACCCTTCCTAGCAAACCGTTGCTTGGCTATGTTACCGCTTTGCTCAGCCCCTCTTATAGCGTTGTTAGTTGCAGGTGAAGTTGAAGATTGCTCCATGGTGGACAGGATTATCGTTGGGATATCACAATATCTCTTATATTATTAATGCATCTATATACTTGGTAAAGGGTGGAAGGCTCGGCCTTATGCCTGGTGTTTTATTCCACTCTTGCCGCCCTAGTTTCCGTCATACCGGTGTTATGTTCCTTGATTTTGCATTCCTTACGTGGTTGGCTCAACCTCTTCACTTTTCATTCTCCCGGAGTATCTCAGTAATTTTGGTCGTGTTTTTCGTCGTCATTTGAAGACCGAAGAAGAGTTTTTCCTCTAAATCTTGCATGTTCTCTTGAAGACTCGCGGTTCTAGTTTCATGCTATCGTCTCAAATTATTCCATTCGTCAGATATTCTTTTCTTACCCATCCAGAGTATGTCAGAAGTTGTTTTCCCGTTTCTTTTCACCAGAGGCCATCGTTCCAGAAGAATTCTTCGTCCTCACATTTCAGCTACCGTTATCCAATTATTCCGATGCTTCGTTCAAGTGTTATTTATCAGCTTGCTATCTCTTCATTCTTTTGCATCTGAATCCCCTCAAGCATATTTGTTCTTCTAATTCTTCCCGGTGATTCATTTTCTTTCATCAGTCATTTTTGAATTCTTACGGTGGTTCGTTCAAGATTCTTTTTCCTTGATTATCATTTTAATCCATTCGTTCTTTCGAATTCTACCGGTGGTTCATGAAGACTTTCTCAAGTTTTGCGCCATATACCCCCCCC
>NC_041385.1:236469938-236474434 GCF_002162155.2 Triticum dicoccoides | reverse complement strand
ATAAGTAGTATGAAAAATCCATTGCTTGTCATCAATTTAATTTGATGAAGGATAAGCATACAATAAATCTTATTCTTATTTCCTCAAAGTGATTAATCCCTTCCTTCGGAGTTTGTTCGTGAGGAATAAATTCTAGTTCCAAGTGTTTTCATCTTTTATTCTCCGGAGTTCTAATTTCCACAGCCATTTCGTCGGAACCTCCATCTAAATCACTGCAAGCTTTAGTATTATTCTTTCCTTCCTTCATTTCTATCTCATCATCCTTTTGTTTACTGGAGTTCTTCATGGTGGTTCTTCATGATTTAATTCATTCTTTCAAGTGTTCATCAAGATTCTTGTTGGAGGAGCTCAAGTTTTATTCTTCTTGCATCTCGAAGTGCAATTAATTCTCTGTATTCTTCAAGTGGAGTTTTGCATTTCTTCGTTATTCCCAGATATTCAAGCATTTGGTTGTGGCATAATTTCACCTCAAGTTTTGAGTTGTTTTGATAAGTCCACAACAAGCTTATTCTTTCGTTGTTGATTTTCTCAACAACTCGGTTCTACCCTTCCTTCTAATTTTTTTTCATTCCATTCTTTCAATTCTTCCGGAGGCATTGCATTGTTCATCTCGTCAAGTGTCATCCCATCTTGTGAAGTTCTTGTTCTAGTCCTTCCATTTTCAGTCGAAGTGTTACCGAAATTCTTTTATTCATTCCTTTTCTATCTTGTTCTAATCGGAGTGGTTTCAGAGTTTGTCTTCTTCTTGAGCTTTTCATTCTCTTCATATTCGCCGTTCATCTTTTCTACCCGAGTGCTCTCGAATTTGTTCATCTTTTCTCGTGCGTTCCTACTTCACCTCTTCCTCTTTTCTCTTTCATCTCGGTCCTAAGATCTCAGGACGAGATCTCTTGTTAGTAGAGGAGAGTTGTAACACCCCGGATTCGATGCGCCAGGTGTCTGCCAGTTATTCGCCTTCATTGCCTTGTCAGCTGCTTGCGTGTTGCATTTGCCATGTCATTTGCTTGCGTGTTGCATTTTGCCATGTCATCATGTGCATCTCTTTTTGCATATGTGTTCGTCTCATGCATCCGAGCATTTTCCCCGTTGTCCATTTTGCAACCCCACACTCCTATGTCCCCCGATGCCCCCTTTTGCCTCTTTTTGTGTGCGGCTATTAACCATTCTCGGAATGGACCGAGGTTTGCGAAGAGGCATTGGTACACCATCGGTAGACCGCCTGTCAAGTTTGGTGTCATTTGGAGTCCGTTTGATACTCCAACGGTTAAACGGGTAGCCGCAAAGGCCTCTGTTGTGTGCAGCCCAACACCCCTTCAAAGTGGCCCAATAACTCATCCAAACCCCCTCCATGCTCTCGGTCGTTCGATCACGATCGTGTGGGTGAAAACCGCACCTCATTTGGACTCTCGTAGCTCCCTCTACCTATAAATAGGCCCTCTCCCCCGAAATTCACGGATGAAACCCTAGTCTCCCTCCTTCTCGCGCCGCCGGACTTTTCTTCCTCCGTGCCGGACATGTCCGCCTCCACCTCTGCAGCCAACCAGGCGCCACCATGTCACCCCGCCGCCGTCTCCATCGCGCCTCCAGCACCGGCCTTGCAGGCCCATCCGGGACCCGCCCGAGCCCGCGAGAGCCCGGATCGGCCCCCGCGCTCCGTCGCCCGAGCCTTCCCTGCGCCGCCGCCACGGGCCTCGCCGCCGGCCACCGCCGCGCGCCTGCCCCACCGCCTGCGCGCTCCTCTGTGCCCGCACGCCTCCAGCTGCCGTTCGCCGCCGGCTCGCGTCGCCGCTCGTCGCCGGCTCGCGTCGCCGCTCGCCGCCATCCTGCGTGCCCGAGCTCGTCGGCCCCGCACCTTGCCGTGCCCGAGCTTCGCCGCCCCTGCAAGACCTCGCCGCCGGCCATGTTCCTCGTCGCAGGAGCTCGCCGCCGCACCTGCAATGGCCTCCCGCCTCGCCTCCGACGCCGGATCCGGGATCCCTGTCCCCGGATCTCTCTCTCTCTCTCTTCCAAGGTTTGTCGAAGCCCCACCACGCCTCGTCGGAGAACCACGCCTCGCCGGACACGAAGATGGATCGGATCCACCAGGAGATGAAGCAAACGACATCCCCGCATCCCAGATATCTCCGTCCCGAGTTGACTTTTCCGGAGGTTGATTTTCTCCAAGTCCCTGGATCTGTGACATTTTCATGCCCTGTTCATCATGCCATAACTCCTCATCCATAGATCCGTTCTGCATGCATGATATATCAAAATGTTCACTATAAGATGATCCTCATTTCAATCCATTGTGCAATGTTTGTTTGAGTCCATCTTGGTGCCCAAATCATCGTTGCAAGAGTGCTATATGATGTCCACTGTTGCCTGTTATCATAACTTGGTGATTTATCTTCTTCATTGCATTTTGTGTGTGCATCCTATGAGCATGAGCTCTACATGTGTTTTAAACTACATCGTGCCATCTTTACAGCGGTGCAATGCATGTATTTTTGGGTGTCTTATAGTGAGTGCATCGAGCTCATGAATTAGGGTACTTGCTGGTACTATTTTGCTAGTTTGATCTGCTATATCATGATGCTATGTAAACCTGCTGCTACAAGTCATTCTGTGCATAATCTGGAGATGTTCACTAAGTATGTTTTGTTGTTCATGTCATGATCTATATATCCATGCCCCTGGTTGTATTTATAGCCTGTTGTAGCTTATTGTAATCTTGCTCTTAAATTGCTAAATAATGTTGCTGTCAGCCTGTTAACATTAAGTTTAGTTTTGCCATGAGCTTTGCTAGTGATCCACGTACCCCATGAACTTGCTCTTGCCATGTTTAGCTCCATAAATGTGTCTTATTACTGTTGGTTACATTGCCATGTCATGTATTGCTCTGTGGCTAGTGGTACAAGCTCGCCAACATGCCAACTTATTGTTGTTCCTGCCATGTCTGAATCTGTCATATCACTTGCCATGTTTATATGGATGCTACCATGTTTTCTGTTGATCGTTGGAATTAGTTCAGTAAGGGAGTTTTGTTCTTTGTATTTAAGATTAGCATGCCATGACTTCGTTTGCCATGTTGAGTTCCTGTGACATGTTGTTTGATAGCTCTAAACATTGCAACCGGATGTTATTTCTGCTAAGTCTGAAACAGTTATAATTTGCAATCTTGCCATGTCCTTTTGAGCATGTTATATTGTTTTTTGGAGATAGCTCATTGCTCATGTTTTGTCATGCTTTATCTGTACTTCATGCCCGTGCCTTTTGTTCTTATGTTGAGGTGCCGTAGCATATTGTTTTGATGCTTCCTAGATGCCTAGTTGCTGTTTTGGACAGCTTGTCCTCTATACTTGTTTCATGTGTATGTGTTGAACCGTTGCTCCGTTTTGAGTGTGCTCTACATGAAACTTGCTTGATTTTGCATGAAGTTTCATATTATCATGTTGCATCCATGTTTCCAGAGTGTTTGATTGATGTTGGTATGCATTTTGCATCAATGTCATGTTTGACTTGTTTTGCTCATATCTTCTAGGCCGTAGCTCCGAATTAAATGAACTTTATATGTAACTTGACTAGAATCTCGTGTAGATCATCTTGGTGCATCTTAACTTGTTGTTTAACAACTTGAACATAAGGTTTATTCAGTTCTGGACCAATTTCTAAACTTGCATATGAGGACTTACCGGAATTGTTATATGTTGTTTCCGGCCTCATTTAAACTTGCTTTGATGTGTTGCTCTTGTATGCATCATCTTTTGCCATGAGTAGCTTCATGTAGTCTTGTCTTGCATCACACTTGGTTGAGCGTCATGTCATGTATATGTGTGGTGTGTTTACCATGTTGTGTGCTTCTTCTCGATAGTTCACGTTTCGTTGCGATCGTGAGGATTCGTTCGTCTACGCTTGGTTCGGCTTCGTGGCTTCATCTTCTTCATGGACTCGTTCTTCTTCCTAGCGGGATTTCAGGCAAGATGACCGCTACCCTAGATCTCACTACTATCATTGCTATGCTAGTTGCTTCGTTCTATCGCTATGCTGCGCTACATATCACTTGTTCTTCAAGCCTCCCAATTTGCCATGTCAGCCTCTAACCTTTTTCACCCTTCCTAGCAAACCGTTGCTTGGCTATGTTACCGCTTTGCTCAGCCCCTCTTATAGCGTTGTTAGTTGCAGCTGAAGTTGAAGATTGCTCCATGGTGGACAGGATTATGGTTTGGATATCACAATATCTCTTATTTAATTAATGCATCTATATACTTGGTAAAGGGTGGAAGGCTCGGCCTTATGCCTGGTGTTTTGTTCTACTCTTGCCACCCTAGTTTCCATCATACCGATGTTATGTTCCTTGATTTTGTGTTCCTTACACAGTTGGGTGATTTGTGGGACCCCCTTGACAGTTTGCTTTGAATAAAACTCCTCCAGCAAGGCCCAACCTAGGTTTTACCATTTGCGTCACCACCACCTATACCTTTCCCTTGGGTCGTCCAACCCGAGGGTCACCTTTATTT
>NC_041385.1:236465149-236469807 GCF_002162155.2 Triticum dicoccoides | reverse complement strand
AAACCGAGCGATGTCCGGCGCCCCCTAGGCAACCAGGGTCTATGCCAACCCGACGTCTTGCTCATTCGGTGTGCCCTGAGAACAAGATATGTGCAGCTCCTATCGGGATTTGTCAGCACATTGGGCGGCTTTGCTGGTCTTGTTTTACCATTGTCGAAATGTCTTGTAAACCGGGATTCCGAGACTGATCGGGTCTTCCTGGGAGAAGGAATATCCTTCGTTGACCGTGAGAGCTTGTGATGGGCTAAGTTGGGACACCCCTGCAGGGTTATAAACTTTCGAGAGCCGTGCCCGCGGTTATGTGGCAGATGGGAATTTGTTAATATCCGGTTGTAGAGAACTTCACACTTGACTTAACTAAAACGCATCTACCGCGTGTGTAGCCTTGATGGTCTCTTCTCAGCGGAGTCCGGGAAGTGAACATGGTTTTGGGTTATGTTTGACGTAAGTAGGAGTTCAGGATCACCTCTTGATCATTGCTAGCTTCACGAGCGTTCCGTTTGCTCTCTTCTCGCTCTTATTTGCGTATGTTAGCCACCATATATGCTTAGTCGCTGCTGCAACCTCACCACTTTACCCCTTCCTTTCCCATTAAGCTTTGCTAGTCTTGAAACCCATGGTAATGGGATTGCTGAGTCCTCGTGGCTCAAGATTACTACAACAACAGTTGCAGGTACAGGGTATGCGATGATCTTGACGCGAGAACGATGTTTGCTTGTTTTGGAGTTCTTCTTTTGCTTCTTCTTCGATCAGGGGATAGGTTCCAGGTCGGCAGCCTGGGCTAGCAGGGTGGATGTCATTTGAGCTTTTGTTTGTGTTTCATCCGTAGTCAGATGTTGACCTTAAGTATGATGTATTGATGTATTCTTGCGGCATTTGTATGACTTGTATGTATCCCCATCTATTTATGTAATTTAGATGTAATGATATCCACCTTGCAAAAGTGTTTCAATATGCGGGTCTATCCTTGGTGGTACCTTCGAGTTCCTCTTGGATAGGGTCGCATATTGGGCGTGATAATAGTGCTCTTCATTCTTCCTGATGTACTCCGAGTCAACCCATCTCATGTCACATACTATGGGCTTCTTGTCAAGCAGCACTGTCTCATAGAAGTCTTGTTGTTCCTTAGTGTGGAACATGTAGTCCACTGCAGTTCTCCTTCTGACAGCATAGGGGTCAGTCAGTCTCCACTATCTCAGACCTGCATCCTTCCTGAGCTTCATATCCTCTGCAACTGGATGAGCATCATTATGATCAGGAATCTTGGGCTTCAACTTTCTCAAGGCAAGTGAATCCTCATGTTCTTCATCAGCAGCTCCAGGCACTGGGGCCTTGTTCTTCTCTGTAGCTGGAATACTCCTGGTGTTCCTCTTGGTGCAGACTTGGGCTTTGGAGCAGCAGCCTTGGGAGCATCTTTGGGCTTAGATGGAGCAGCCCTTGATCTTATAGCATCTCCCATCAGCTTCTGAGCTTTAGGTGCTGGTGCAGCAACCTCTTCCTCTTCATCTTCAGAGTCTCTCCTCATAGAGGGCTTGCCAAGTACTTTGGCAGTAGTAGTTCTGACTCTCTTCTTCTTCTTCTCTTGGCTAGCAGCTTCATCTTCAGATTCAATGGTAAACTTCACGTTTCACCAGTGGCAACCTTCCTAGGTTTGGAAGTGGGAATTCTCCTTGCAGGTGCCTTCTTTTGCATTCCTGGCTTAGTGGATGCAGCTGCGCCATATTCATTCTTCAGCACCTTCTTCTTGGAAGTGGCCTCATCCTCAACAGCCACATAGTCCTTATCTTCAGAATCTGAGGTTTTCTTCTTTCTGGCCCTGGTGGCTGCCTTTGGCAAATTGCTGGGTGTGCTCCTGCTGCCATCATCATAACTGCTGGAGGGACTAGTGCCCTCACTCATGTGAACTTGCTCCTCAGACTTGTTCTGACTGTCACTCTAATCTGAGATGATGCAAACTCTGACAGCAGACCCTATGAATAGATGTAGATGAGGTAGAGTAGATGAGCATCACAAAGCACAGAGGTTTTTGCAAAAAATTGAGTCAAAAACATAGTTTTAGTTTTCCAAAGAAAGCATTTCAGAGCTACCAATTTGTAAACTCGGTGATACCGAAGCAGCTTTTGGAACCTAAACTAATGAACTCGGTCAGACCGAGTCACAGTTTGGTGGCACCGAGACTGCTAGGGTTTCACAAAGAATTGAACTCGGTCAAACCGATTTGCAATTCTCGGTCAGATCGAGAATCACAAGTACAATGGCCTGAGCCAAATCGGTGAAACCGATTTCTACAACTCGGTCGGTCTGAGATGAATTTGGCAGAAACCTAACCCTAAATTTTCAATCCAAATCTAATCTACGGAGTGATTTTGCTAGATAGGAAGATTTCAAACATGGCAAGATACATGGCAATGCAATGTGCTAGGAATCGGAATTAGGAATAGCACAAAGTTCAAATCCATACGCTAATGCGGCGATGGATTTGCTGCGGTGGCAACGGCGGAGCAGAATCCCATTGACGATGGTGGAGACCAGCGGCGGGAGGTCGCTGGCGACGAGGGGGCGATCCAGAGACCAAAGAGGTAGAGCAGGCTGTGCGCGGGCGAAGGGTTTCAGAAAAGTTTCCAAATTTTGGCCCGGGGGTATATATAGCCTGACCCTGTCGGTGTGAACGAGTGGAACAACTCGGTGTGACCGAAAAGTTCAAATAGGTTGCACCGAGATTGAAAACCTAGATCAACTTAGTGATCTCGGAGTGACTGAAATGGTTGAATCGGTCAGACCGAAATGCACAAAGAGGTTTTGGAAGTTTAAGTCTATGACAAATCGGGGACTCCGAGTGCTCCTCACACGGAGTGGTTCGAATCTGACTTGATCAAACTTTGTGATATAGCATGAATAGAGTTTGAGACAAGAAGAGCATAGATAGCTAGAGAAGGTTCTTAGGCATTCTTGTACATCCACTTGGCAAAAGAAAAGAAACCAAACAATCAAAACTACAAGTGGATGTCCTCGAATGAGTAAATTATGCAACCAACATGCTCACACAATAAAATGTCAAATGAAATATGCGACAAAGCATGCACACACAATTCTAGCATCTGTCAAGCAATTGGCGATGACTAAGTCATCTATGTATGAGTATATTGACTTAGGAGTCAAATGAGAACATTTGATCGTAGGTCATACTCATCGTTTAAGCACAAGTGGTGTTACCACTTTTACATAAAGCATTGTTGTTGTCGGTGGGAAAAGACACCTATGGGATCACTGGAATCCCTACTATGGTTGCGGGGTGCGGGGATCGTGAGAAGAGCGGGACTAGTAGACATCACAAAGGGGATTTACCCAGGTTCGGGACGCAAAGATGCATAAAACCCTACGATCCTGCTTTGGTGGATGTATTTAGTGTTCTTGAGCTCTTGAACTAGCTCTAGGTGCTGCTAGGTTCGAAAGAGCCGAATCCTTCTCCAGTGCGCCATGCGCATCCTTTTATAGGAGAAAGGGGCAGCCACAATGGCACATGGGAGGTGGAAAGTGCTACAGCACTTTGAGCTTTTCGCTGGTATTACAGGACAAAGTGCATTTAATCTGAGGCTTAGATGTCCCTTGACTTTATCGGGGACGGGAGTGAGGCTCGTCCCGTCCGTCGCCGCTCCTCCTTGCTTTGACACGCGCCCTGGCCAGCGATGCATGCGGTGCCATGTAGGCAGGCAGGCAGCTGAGGTGGCGCGGTGGTGGAGCCTCCACGAAGGGCTGCATGTTGCCACGCAGGTGCGTGTCCAGCTGGTTGGGTAGGCAGCTGCATGCGAACGGCGGCGGAGACTTGGCTGGCGTGGGCCTGGCAGTGGCCCTGCTGGCGCGCTTGGCGAGTGCCTTGCCGGGTGGCCCGGAAGGGGTCTTGCCATGGCACGCCGTCACCCCCGGCAAGGGCCTTGCCGGGGGTCTCGTGGGCTTCCTCGGTAAGAACCCTGCCGAGGATTGTTGCCTTCCTATCCTCAATTGATCTTGACTATTCTTTGTCTTCACAAAGATCTGTATGCCACCACGGAGGTGCCTCCCAAGCCCTGTCCCAATGCGTCTAGTGTTGGTGGGCTTAAAGGTGGCTCGCTCAGCTGGTGTGGGCGAGCTGCCCCGGCAAGGGTCCTTGCCGGGGAAACCTGCTTCGTCCATCCGATCTTTGTGACCTTAGTCCTTGTCGATGCTTTGATTGCCTTGCGCCTTCGACTTCTCTCCGGCTTCCCTTTCCTGCCCTGTTATGCGTGGCCGTGGCGGGTGGCTCTGACTGCCTGTGCACAAGTAAAGGGGTCAAAAGCAGAGCCCCTACTTTTCTACACCGACAGGAGCCCCCGGGCCTGGGCCATACATAAGCGCAGCACGTTGTTGGGCCAGGCCCAGAACAGTGCGCGGGCAGTTGGGGCGGATTTTTACGGCGGTAACTGCTCCGTCCGCTGCGCTTCTCCATGACCCGCATTGAACGCGCGGCGTGGGGGTCCTGTGTGCGCACGTGACGTGGGAGGCATGCGTGGGATAGTGTTCGCACGCATGCGTCGTATCGCAGTTAATGGGAAAGGAGGCGGCCCGCGCCTTCCCCATAAAAACGAATAACCGCGGGCGCTCTGCTCACTTTACCCCCCCCCCCCTTGCGCCTTTCTCCAATC
>NC_041385.1:236415932-236464699 GCF_002162155.2 Triticum dicoccoides | reverse complement strand
CCACCCCCTTTCTTCCTTCTTATCGAGCCTCTCTGCCTTCGTCCATCACCGTCGTGCTTCTGCCATCCCCTGCACTTTCGCTTCTCGCAGCCGCCATGGCGCCCAAGTCCACAAAAAACAAGGGAGCGGCGAAGGACACCGGGTTGACAGAGCAGCTGGAGAGCGAGCTGGTGGCGTGACGGGCGCAGTTCGCTTACTTCCCCTCGACGGTCGGTGTGTCTGAGCTCCGGGAGATGTTCAAGGATCTGTGGGGAGTGAAGACGGGGGGAGAGAAGACAGGGCATCCAGCCACGCACGTCGTCCCTGCCAGCACCGGGCCCTCCCCAAATCGGTACCCCTTCTTCGTCGACTATTTCTCCTGCGGGCTCTGTCCCCCCTTTTCTGATTTCTTCAAGGATATCATGCACACCTACTGCTTCCGCCTCTTGGATTTCACCCCGAATGCCGTGGCGTGCATGGCTCTCTTCGCACATCTCTGTGAGGGCTTCATCGGGGTGCACCCCAGCACGGCGCTCTTCCGCCATTACTTCTCCCCTCGGATCCAAAAAGGGGGCGCCATCGCTGGCTGCGTCGCTCGGATCCCGAGGGCCAAGGGGGCGTACCCGGACGGCACCACGAAGGAGAGGTGGGAAGAATTGTGGGGCCGGTGGTGCTGGATTGAGGAGAAGGATCCGTCAGCATTCTGCGAGGTTCGCTAGGAGCCGCCGGTCCGTGGAAGCGATTGGGGCGACGTCGACGCTGATGACGCGAAGCTTACGGTCGCCACCACCAGGATTCTCCGGCTCACCCAGGCCGGGCTCACCCTCGAAATGATTGGGGCGGACTTCATCCGCCACCGAATTGCCCCTCTGGACGACAAGGGGAGGCTGGCCTAGCTCTTTGTGAACGCCGCCGACATCATGAGGCTCCGCCCCGGCCTCGACAACAACCTGACGATGCTGAGGAACGCCCATCTCTGCCAACGGATCTTCCAGCTCGAGGTTAACAAGGAGGGCGAGGTCGATCAGTCCGGCAAGGTTGCCAGGGCCGCCGCGAAGGCCGGCAAGGTCATCAAGGAGCCCGTTTTTAAGCTGCCGGCGGGAGTGGTCCCCCTGAGCAACAACACTCGCCAGTCCGAGATCATTGCCATGATGTCGCTTTTCAATGCGCATGGCCTTGACCCGCACTAGGTTGAGCCAGATGGGCTCATGGTGCAGGAGTTCTTCGATACCTTGCATGAGGCGTACGTCACTGCCGAGCCGCGGGTTATCCAGGACACCTCTCCGGCGGAGCTGGACTATATCGCTGCTAGGGTGGAGGAGGTGAGGCTTGCCGAGGAGGAGGCAAAGCTCGTCGAAGAGGCTGGCAGCGCCAGCGGCGTGGCGGACAAGGCCGCGGCAGAGGCGGAGGAGGGGGAGCTCGCCCGGTGGGCAGCAGCCGCTAGGTAGGCCAGCGGCGCCGACACGGGGCTCCCCTCAATGAAGGCGCCGCCGACGGGTCGTCGGAGGAGGGCAAGGGGGCGAAGACCGTGACTGTCGATCCTCCAATCGCCAGAAAAGGGCAGGTCCTACGGCGGGCCATCTCCAGCGAGCCGTGTGACAGCCTGATTTTTTGGCCCTTTCTTTTTCTTTTGTTTTTCCGAGGTTTTTGCCCGAGTTTCCTTTTTTCGTGGCTTTGTGGTCTGGAAGCTGAAGAAGATGCCCTCTTATTTGCTTCCAGAGTGGCTTGTCATTCCCAAATCCTTCCCTAGACCTTTCCATTTCCACCTTGGACCAAATCCCAATATTCTTTTTATTGGGAATATTCCTTTTCTATTAAAGGAATAACTCAAATTGCCCTAGGTTGTGAAGCAACCTATATTTCCCTCACTCCAAAAATTCCCAAATAATTCTCATAAATTATTTGGGTCATATCTTGATCAAATATGGCAAAACGTTTCATTGCCATGTTAAAAAATAATCCTCCAATATTCCTTTTCCTGTTCTGCCCTGAATGGCACTTTGTGAAGGAAGTGTCATTTATATTTCTCCTATTGACTCCCAACCTTTTTGGGAATGTTTATATGTATAAATAATTGCTCGATGCACAAGTTCAAATTTATTTGCCTAGCCAATCTTCCTTAGTCAATTTTCAAAGTTTCTGTCAAACGGAAGGCTTTGTGAAGGAAGTACTAGCTAGGAGTATACAAATGAGTTGAACTTTTGCACACTCCTTAATGTGCTCATATTAACCCCTTCCACCCATTTGCAGCCCCATCCAATCATCTATGTGAGCACAGGAGCAAATCTTTGTTTCTGGCAATATTTACAGGTTGTGAAGCAAGTGTATTTTATATTGCTTCAAAAATCCTGATAAATTACCAGATCATTATTATACCCATAAAACATCTCTCCAACCATTTTGGCATCATTTCACTGAGCCATTTGATCACCAATATTACTTCAAGTTTCTGGACAGAAATGATGTTTGTGAAGCAAGTGCCATTTTGGCTTGGCTATTTGGCATGATCTTTTTATAGCATCTTTATATGTCCATATCATGAGGATTTGGCAAGTTGCATCCCATTCCACCACTCCATGTGAGTGCATCTTGCTGATCTTCATTTTTGGACCAAATATGCAGTTGTGAAGCAACTATGATTTATCTTGGTCCATTTCTCCTCAAAACTCCCTAGGACTGTAGTCCTTCCTAGACTAAACACCCCAGACAACTTATTTGGCTTCAAGCAATTCCCTGTTGATCACATTGAGCTGGTAAAGTTTACTGTAGTAAACTCCAGAGCTCACTAACTATTTAATCAGAGACGTTTTCACTTAGTTACCACCGTAGTTACCACTTACCCAGGAGGGACTAACCCCCAGACATGGTTTGGCATCACTTGTGGCACTGTGTACACCAGTGCACGCGGTGACCACCGTTTTGGCGTGCAATGGCCGCGCCCAGGTTGGTTTCTTGCTCGGGCCCCTCCTCCTCTCGCTGTTTTCGCGCTCGTGAGCTTGTCCCTTGGCTTCCTCTCATCGTCGCCGTTCTCCTAGACCCCGCTCCCCCTCCCGAAGCCTCCTCGTCGGTGCTCGCCGACGCTTGCCCACGGGAGCACTGTGGCCCACTGCGCATTAATGCCGCTCAGCTTCTTCCTTCGCTTGTCCCCAAACTCTACCTCGTCTCCGTGACCCCTGAGCCTCGTCCGCGTCCCCCTCGTCGCTTTGCCACCTCTCTCCATGACCCTTGGCCGCGCGTGCCCATCGCCGGAGCACGGACACATAGCCGCGGACGTGCCACGGCCTCCCATCCTCGCCCCGCCTATAAATGACCCTCCCCGCGGCCTCCCGAGTGCTGCATCGACCTCACCACTCCCCCAGGAGCCCGCCGAGCCCTTTCCCCGAGCCTCTGGAGCCCTCCCTGCTCGCCATTGCTGCCATGGCGGCCGCCCCCTCCGGCCAAAATTCGGCCGAAGCCGAGCCCTCCTCCACCTCTAGCCACCACCATCGCCTTCCCCACACTCTAGCGAGTCGCCACTGCCCTTCCCCTCGTCGCCGGAGCCCCTCTAGGGCTGTGCCCCTCGACCAGCAGCCGCCTCTATAGTCCCTATCGTGGCGGCCTCCCATCCGCTCTAGCTCCCCCCGGCGCCAGCTCTCCCTCTGGATGGGCGTGGTGCAGCCGCCCGAGTCCGCCGGTGCCCTCTCCCTGGCCGGAGATTGCCGGAGCCGCCGTGCCCAGCACCGGCAGCGCCTCTGCCTCGTCCCTCCCCTGCTCCCGTCGGGGAAGAAGGAGAGCGGGAGGAGAGCGTTGACCAGCAGCGTGGGTCCCACAGGCCCCGCACGTCAGCCACACAAGTCGGCCCCGCCTCTGCCCCTTTTGACCGGTCGTCGCCACGTCAGAGTAAGTGGAGATGTAATCCCCAAAATATTCTTTCACTTTTTCTATTCAGGCCCCTGGTTGAAAAGATTTTCATCACAGATGGGTCCCTGGCAGAAAAACGTCCATAACTTTTTATCCGTAGCTCCAAATGAGGTGAAACCAATGCTTACTTGTTCGTTTCATCGAGCCCTTTCTGTTGGTGTCACTTTCATTATGTTTTGGCATACTGAAAATGACCATTTTGCCCCTGCCCTTAATCAGCCCCTCCAAGAGAGAACGTTTTCCGGCAATTCATTCCGCGAGCTTCTCGCACTTCTCCCCGGTGCCTTCTTCATCCCCAGGCAAGCCGCAATACCCACTTGCATGACAGTCATGTAGTAGCCATGATTTTCAACTTGAATATTTAATAAATGTTTGCTTGTCGAAAAGATGGTTATCATTGTTCCGGTGATGTTCAGATTTGCATGCTCATTTTTATGCTATGTTGTCTTATACTCTGTGATCATGTTATACCTGCTAGTATTACCTTTCATATGTTTATGCTTTCTAGTGGTACATGTTGATGTTGAAGATGGTCATGCTAGTCAGTATGCGATGCTCAGTGGATATGATTTATTGTTGATATGGTGGAAAGTTATGTGATGCTCTCATCATGATGTTGATATCATGTTCATGCATCTTATCATGGCTCAGCATATTTGCATTCAAGTTAATCGGATTAAATTGAACTTGAACAACTGTTGGCTGAGTCATGGTGCCGCTGAATCGATGCTGACCAGTGCAACCACGCTTACCGGTATGGGACTTTACTAACTGGGTCTATTGTCATGCCTCTCGCCGGTGCCTCCAACGAGGGAAGGTTATGGGCGTGCTGTTCCCTTGCCCGGTAAGCAGGCATAACCTTGTGTGCCCGTAGTTGTTATAGCCTGTGGATCCCCATGTGGGATCGTTTATGTTTTGACCCGGCGGTGGTCATTGTGTCTGGAGATAGACACGGGGACACCCATGACTTAGCTCAGTGGGGAGTGAGTCGGAGTGGCCGGGAGAGTGTCATGGCAGTAGGACGGTTTTGTCGGAACGCTGTTGGTCCACCCGAATGGGAGTGCGAGGCCATGGGTTCTGTAGTGTGGGTACAGTGTACTAACCTCTGTAGAGTGTATATTAAATCTATCGATAGCCGCGTCTGTGGATAAGGGCCCAGGTCGAAAGTTGGTCACACCATGAGTCAACAGTAATAATAATAACTTTATTAATGACAAACCGTGGTGGTGATCGTCGTAAGGATCACGGGCCAAGTGTTGGTCGGGTGGTGATTGCCGTAAGGATCACAGTTTGGGGCCAAGTGTTGGTCGGGTGGTGATCGCCGTAAGGATCACAGTTTGGGGCCAAGTGTTGGTCGGGTGGTGATCACCGTAAGGATCACAATGGTATCGAGGATACCGAGTCGTTGTATAATCGTGATGTTGTGCGAGAATCATGGGTAAAGGTTAAGCTCCTTGTGGTTATGTAATGATTGCTACGGTATTGTTTATACCAAGCTTGATTTGATCCAGATGATCGTGTGATGTCCAAGGTTGGTAAGTGATACATAGTGTCATCTTGTTGCATGCTAGTATTGTCGAATTAATATGTTCATGTTGTGATAGTTGTATCCTGTTTATGTTGGTCATGCCATGTTATTCTGATGATATCATGCTAAATTCTGCTTAAGCTGTAATGGCCATGTTGTTGTCTGTCTTGAATGCTTCTGGTTATTTGTGAGCTTGCAAGTACATTCAATGTACTGACCTGGCGTGTCATGCCAGTTTGCAGGTCATGCCGGATTTCATTGCTTGCTTGTCGTGGTTTCTGTTCGTGCGAGCTAGGATAAGTGTTCCAGCCAGAGTCCCTACGGAGTAGAGTTCACCACCGTCGTCATTGTTCTGCTGCTAGAGTTATTTCGCTGCTTCGAGTTGTTCGGTTGCTTGCATAGAGCAACTGAGGATGGTGTAGTGTCGTTGTGCCGATGTTATTCATTGTAATATCGGAGATCTTGTATTCATATTCATGTAATAATAAAGAGCTGGTTTGTTCTATGCTAAGCAGTGCCGTATTCCAGAAGACTTCATCTCGATCTCTGGGCTGGAATACGGGGCATTCCGGTTTTCTCTGAGCCGGGGTGCCACAGCGCTTGGTAGCAGAGCAGGTCTGGCTGTAGGACGCCCTAGACCGTGCGAGCGTTAGAAAGCGGTAGTATAGACCCCAGTTGGTTTGTTGCACTTGATTGCTGCATTTGTTTGTTGCATAGCATGCATATAGCCTTAGTATTTGTGATAACGGTTTATATGGTGAGTGTAGCTGGCATCAGTTCAGATCCACTACAGCTCAACCTTTGCATTTCTCCAGATCCCTTTTTCTTTCGGTGTTTGGTGTCATTCCTGTCCCAGCAGAGTGATGCCAAGTGATCCCGACACTGTTTGCAAAAATGGTGCTCAAGTATCGCACCGATGTCTTTCCTTCAGTCCCGTCTATCATTTTAGTGATGGACATGGGCCTATCCCGGATCGTTCTTTTATTTCGTCGTGTTGGCAACCCTTAATGATCTTAGTTATCAAGAAAGGGCAATGTCAGAAGCCTCAGTTTTTCCCCGCTATCCTATTTCTTGGGCGAGTACGGATCTTTTTCCGTCTGCTTGATAATAATTTGGGTGCAACCTTCATGTCCCACTGCATGGTTACCAAGTATGTCCTCGCCTCCGAGCTAGTTCAGGTTGCTACTTGGCTAAGCTAGCACTTGGTGTAGCACTGTTTACACCAATTCTTCCACACATTTATTCGTCCTCGTGCACATCGTCACAGCATATTAGACCGCAATACCGGAGTTTCCATGAAATTTGTGTGCTTAGGTGTGCATGCATATTATTGTGTGAGTAGCAGTAATATGTGATGATTGCTTGATTAATTATATTAGTAGTATGCTTGTGTGCTTTTGTTGTAGTCATTTCTGTTGTTCCTTTCTTTGGGCCTTCGGTGTTACAAATTTTTCCCCTATTAAAGCTGCTCGTCAACCGACACCGGACCCGAAGAGTCACGAAGGAATGCATATATTTGGAAACTCAGCTAAACAAAATGGAATTATCAGTTGACTGCAGTGAAATTGGGAATATCTTGTCTGGATGCAAAAGAAATCCTGGATGGACCGTCAGTATCATGTTTGCAATAGCGTGCACTCGTCACCGCCTCGACGCCCTTCGCGCCAACGGGCAGCACTGCCTTCTTGGCCTCCTTCTCTGCAGGAGCTTTGGCGATGATGAAATGCTAGGCCTACCACTGGACCCGATTCTCACAATTGTGCGCCCCCTACCTGGCACGCCAAAGATGTCGATGGGAAACGACACCTATGGGATCACTGGAATCCCTACTACGGCTGCGGGGCACACGGATCGTGAGAAGAGCGGGACTAATAGACAGCACAAAGGGGATTTACCCAGGTTCGGGACGCAAAGATGCGTAAAACCCTACGATCCTGCTTTGGTGGATGTATTTAGTGTTCTTGAGCTCTTGAACTAGCTCTGGGTGCTGCTAGGTTCGAAAGAGCCGAATCCTTCTCCAGTGCGCCATGGGCCTCCTTTTATAGGCGAAAGGGGCTTCCACAGTGGCACACAGGATGTGGAAAGTGCTACAGCGCTGTGAGCTTATCGCTGGTATTACAGGACAAAGTGCATTTAATGCGAGGCTTAGGTGTCCCTTCACTTTATCGGGGATGGGAGCGAGGCTCGTCCCGTCCGTCGCCGCTCCTCCTTGCTTTGACACACGCCCTGGCCAGCGATGCATGCGGTGCCATGTAGGAAGGCAGGCAGCTGAGGTGGCGCGATGGTGGAGCCTCCACGAAGGGCTGCATGTTGCCACGCAGGTGCCTGCCCAGCTGGTTGGGTCGGCAGCTGCATGCGAACGGCGGCGGAGACTTGGCTAGCGTGGGCCTGGCAGTGGCCCTGCTGGCGTGCTTGGCGAGTGCCTTGCCGGGTGGCCCGGCAGGGGTCTTGCCGTGGCACGCCGTCACTGTCAGGACCCTAATTCTATGCCACACCGATCTAGCATGTAAGACCTCATATAACTTTGCGGCCTCACGCATGGTATTCCCACGGGTGTCGCCTTACCATGCCCGGGACCGTTTGCGCCTTTTAGCACACGTATATGATAGTGTCGCTAGCATCCATATGACAAAGAATCCGGGCTGACATGGCTAGTCGTGTACCCGAAGTGGCACTAACTTACAGGGACAGGCATACATGACCCAGCATCGAACGTGTCGGTCATCAGTGAGTGAATCCGGGCTGTAGCAACTGGGCTAGCAGGACTCCGGTAAACCGAGCTGTAGCATGCTAACAGGACTCTAGTAGACACCGTGTGACATTTCCTCGAAGGGACAGACACAGGAACGAAGAAGGACACATGCCGGCCAGCCTAAGTGTTCCGGAGCAGTAGCGAGCTATCAGGGCTCAGTGGAAGCACTAGGAGACATTTCCCGGTAAGAGAGGCTACTATGATGAACAACTAGATAGTCACATCCCACACATAGCAATACACATTACACGTATGCATAACATGCAAGTATGTGATGTACAACATGGCATCACAACATAACTCAACAACTCATATAGATAAAGGCTCAGAAGAGCCATCATAGCATTTATTACAAACAGGGGTCACATGACCCAACATTCAGAGCATACAAGCAACAAGCGGAAGCATTACATGTCTGAGTACAGACATCTACAAATGAAAAAGGCCGAAGAGCCTGACTATCTACAACATCCGATCAAGATCGTAGCTGAGGTACAAGCTACTAATCGAAGTCCACGTAACTAGTAAGACCGAGGTCTCTGCTGCAAAACATAAATAAAGCAACATGAGTACAAAGGTACTCAGAAAGACTTACATCAGATCCTATAATACATGCATTTGTATCAAGAAGGTAATGTGGGGTTTAGTTGCAGCAAGCCAGCTTTGACTCAGTGGCTATCATGTTCTATGACTACGAGAACTTCTTTGAGGTGAGATGGCGCACACGAGTCCACTAATCACCACACAATACACTACTATGGATTCATCCCCGTCTCCCTATGAGAAGGCCATTCATAGCACTCACACTTGTCTTGATCATTTTAGGGTATCCACTTCAAGTTGTCTATGTACCATGTAAGCATCCAAGAAGTCCATAACCGCGGACCCGGCTATTCGAATAGATCATCTTAACCCTGCAGGGGTGTACTTCTTCACACACGCTCTCGCCACTTACCGCCATGTACACGTCATGTATCTCGGCAACCTTCAAGCGGAAGCCTAGCGAGGGTGTCGGCCACGACCTAACTAACCACACAAGACTCTAGCCCAGGTTTATCGCCTATTCAGGTTCCATCCGCAAGGAGATCCGGCCGAGGTTTCGCTCACGGCCCCAAACGATGTGTGCAGGGTTCCCAAGCCCACCATCCAGGTGCCACTCGGTACACCAGGCCATGTGTGCCTAGTCTGTCCCAAGCCCACCCTGCCGTGTGCCACTTGGTAGAAAAATAGCACTACCTACAAACACCAGAAACTAGTTGCGACTCCTGGACAGAGATCAAGTTGGTTAATAAGTCGAGAGGGGCACTTAAGCATTCCAGTGTGTGTTAGCAGCTAGTCATTAGACAACGTACATAGAACTCAGTGCTTAAGGACGGTTCCCGTGAGACAACCCACCATGTACTCCTACATGGCCTCTCACCTCTACCTTTACCAAATCGTGTTCACACACTTAACTCTCAGCATCAGAACATAGAGCACTGCACTCCAATTCATTCCCAATGAATCAGACCTGACACAACTCTAAGCAATAGCAGGCATGGCATGGTAGCAACACAACATGGCTCAATCAACTCCTACACATGCTAGTGGGTTTCAATTATTTTTCTACCAAGAGCAGGAGCGAGAGAGTAGGATTATATCGGAATGAACAAGGGGGTTTGCTTGCCAGGTAGATCAACAGAGGGGCACTGTTCCTCAGACAGGTACTCTGGAACGGTCTCCGGAGCAGGACCTATCGAGAAGGAACGGTGTCGGCAATCAATACACAAGCATACGCAACAATATGATGCATGAACATGGCATGTAGATGTGATGTGATTTGAACTAATGCAACTAGTATTCGATTTGAATGAAGTCCATTTGAACTAAGGGTTCAAATGCAACTCCAAATTAAGCTCTTATAAATACCATTTTAGTGTTTCACTTATATAGTAGGTATAACTTGGTTTGTCATGCATGAAACTAGTACAAATGGATAGATTGCATTTTTTGATAATTTTTCATATATAAATTATTTCAAACTGAGCTACGGTTGAATTTCTATGATTTTTTGAAGTTTTCTAATTTTCTGGAATTTCTTGATTTAAATAGAATTAAACTAATTCTAGAAAAGGATTTACTGCGTCAGCCTGACGTCAGCGTGACGTCAGCGAGTCAACGGCCAGCCAGGTTAAACCTTACAAGCAGGGCCCACTAGTCAGTGAGTAAGGGGTTAACCCCGTGTTGACCTGGGCTTTGACCCGTTGCGGGGCCCATTGTCAGTGACTAGATGGGGTCCAGCTGGCGGGGATTAGCGCTAATCACCCTGCCACATCGACTGTTGCCAAAGTCCGGCCGGCGGCGACCAAACCCGCGGCGGCAATGCGCCGGACTTGCGCTAAAGGCAACGGGGGCGGCGGTTAAGGGCACCGGGGCGTAGCCCGGGCTCTCGCGCATCTAGTGGGGCAGGAAGGGGGAGGAGGGGTGGCCGGAGCTCGGGGCGGCGGCCGGAGCACAGCTTTGAGTGGGAGCGGGTTGCAGGGCACGAGGAGGCCACCCGAGGGGCTCTGCGGCACCCGCGTGGCACCAGGAGCACGGCCGTGTGCTCGGGTGCGACTAACGCGAGCTAGAACGACGGCGGCGACATGACCGGCGGCGAGGAGCTACGGCCATGGCGGGGGAAGGGGCTACTGTGCGGGAACGGAGGAAGAAGAAGAGGGAAATGGAGCAGAGGCTCACTGCGGACTCGACGGTGTCGACGGCGAGCTCGGAGAAGGGTTGGAGTCAGCGGGGCGGTGAGGCGGATCTCCGGCATCGGGAGGTTGAAGACGACGATGGTCTTGGTGATGCAGTGTGTCCCTGGTCGCTTGGCTCGTCAAGGACGATGCGGGTGACGAGGCAGAGCACCCGGACTCGAAGAGAGGGCAAGGGGGAGGCGGTGGCCGCGGTGGTTCTCGTCGGCGGCGGCGGGCGCGTTCGGCGAGGTGGGGAACGGCGACGGAGAGAGTAGGGGGAGAGTGAGAGCGGTCGGGGCGGCGCGGGGCATCCAGACGACGAGGGGGAGAAGCAGGAGGTGGCAAGGAGACGTGGCCCCGGCCGAACGCGTGGCCGCGCGCGCCGGCGCGTGCCCCTGTCCTCCTGCCGCGAGGAAGGGAACGACTGGCACAACCAGCTAGCTGCGCCGGCCTACTGGGCCGCTAGGCCAGGCCATGCCGCACAATGCTAGGCCGCGGGTAAGTCCAGGTAGTTCCTCCTTTTTTCTATTTTGTTTTCTTTTCTATTTTTCTGACATATGTTTTGATTTAAGAAAATACTAAATCATTTATTTTTCTTATGCCAATTTTTGTAGGAGCTAGGTATATTATTCCAGGGCTCCTCAACAACTAGCATAATTTTTGGACATATATTATATATATAACTAATATATATCCAATGCAAATATTTATGCATTAACTCCAAATGCCCAAAATAAATAATTATGAGCTCCTAAAAATATTGGTTGATTTTTATCTCTGCCCAATATTTTCAGAGAGCAACATGAACATTTTCTTGGACCTTTTGGAGGAATTTTTATTTGGGTCATTTCTAGAAATGATTCTGAGGGTTTCACAGATCCCCATTTCAAATTTAAATGGAATTTAAACATGATGCACACACAACTAGCTAGCCTTGAGCATACTAGAACTAGGGATGTGACAACTTGCTCCCACTTGATAGAATCTCGTCCCGAGATTCAGGGGTCGACGGAAAGAAAACGGGGTACTACAGTCGGAGACGATCTTCTCGCTCCCAAGTAGCTTCTCTCTCGTAATGATGAGACCACTGAACCTTGAGAAACTTGATGTTCCGACATTGGGTAACACGCTCTGCTTGATCAAGAATTCGAACAGGGTACTCTCAATATGTGAGGTTATCTTGGAGATCAAGCGTTTCGTGGTCCACTCCGCGGATAGGATCCGAGAAGCAACGCCTGAGTTGAGAGACATGGAAGACATCATGCACTCTGGAAAGATGTGGAGGTAGTTCCAACTGGTAGGCAACCTCTCCTCGTTTAGCGAGAATGCGAAAAGGACCAATGTAACGAGGAGCCAACTTGCCCTTGATACTGAAATGATGGGTACCCTTCAAAGGAGTAACCTGGAGGTAAGCCTTGTCGCCAACTTCATAAGTCGTATCCTTATGATGACGATCATACTGACTCTTTTGGCGAGACTGGGCTGTTTTCAAGTTCTTACGAATGATGCAAACTTGCTCTTCTGCCTCCTGGATCATGTCCGGTCCAAAGAATTGTCTTTCACTGGTTTCTGACCAGTTCAAGGGTGTTCGACATCTTCGTCCATAGATAATCTCAAAAGGAGCTTTCTTGAGACTGGATTGACAGCTATTGTTATAAGCAAACTCGGCAAAAGGAAGACATTTCTCCCAATCCATACCGAATGAGATAACGCAAGCTCTAAGCATGTCTTCAAGAATTTGGTTGACCCTTTCCACCTGACCACTTGACTGAGGGTGGAAAGCGGTACTGAAGGAAAGATGGGTTCCCATGGCAGTTTCGAAACTCTCCCAGAAATGAGAAGTGAAAAGACTACCACGGTCTGAATTGATCTCCAGTGGAACACCATGAAGTGAAACTATTCGAGAAATATATAAGTCAGCGAGCTGACTAGGGGTGATACTCTCTCGAACAGGTAGGAAGTGCGCCACTTTGGAGAGATGATCAATGACTACGAAGATAGCTTTATTCCATCTCTTGGTCCTGGGAAAGCCGGTGATAAAGTCCATACCAACTTTATCCCATTTCCATTCAGGAATAGCTAAAGGCTGAAGGGAGCCAGCAGGTCTTTGATGCTCTGCCTTAATGCGACGACAAACATCACAGTTAGCAATAAACTGAGCGATTTATCTCTTCATCCTAGTCCACCAGAACCTCTGGCGTAGGTCCTGATACATCTTAGTACTACCAGGATGAATCGTGAGAGGAGATTCATGCGCCTCCTTAAGAATCAATTTTCGCAGATGTTGATTCTTGGGAACTACCAAGCGATTCTCAAAGAAAACAACACCTCGATCATCCATAGAGAAACATCCACCAACTCCCTTCTTAATGTTTCTCTTGATGCGGATAACACCCCTATCAAACTTCTGGTTAGTAATGATCTGATCCTCGAGGGTAGGTTTCGCCACCAAGGTAGAAAGGAATCCATGAGGAGCAATGTGAAGGTTAAGCTTACAGAATTCCTCATGGAGAAGTGGTTGGCCCTGCTGCAACATGAGATTGTTGCAATAGGATTTACGACTTAGCGCATCAGCCATGACATTGGCTTTCCCTGGAGTGTAAGTAATCCCTAGATCATAATCTGAGAACAACTCCAACCAACGTCTTTGCCTAAGGTTCAAATCTGGTTGGGTGAAGATATACTTGAGACTCTGGTGATCGGTGTAGATCTCGCAACGTTTACCAAGAAGGTAATGTCGCTAGGTCTTGAGTGCATAGACTATGGCTGGAAGCTCTAGATCATGTGTAGGATAATTCTCCTCATGTGGATGCAACTGTCGAGATGCATAGGCAATCACATGACGATCCTGCATAAGAATGCAACCTAGTCCCTGTCGTGAGGCGTCGCAGTAGATAACAAATTCTTTAGTGAAATCCGGTGGCTCAAGTATGGGAGTAGAAGTCAGGCGTCTTTCCAGTTCCTGAAAGCTGTACTCACATTGTGGGGACCACTCAAACTTTTATCTTTTTTGAGAAGTTCCGTGAGGGGTTTGGCCACTTTAGAGAAGTTTTCAACAAAGCGATGGCAATAGCTAGCTAGACCAAGGAAACTCCTAACTTGTTTAACGGTTTCAGGTGGAGTCCAATCAAGAACGGCCTTAACTCTCTCGAGATTGACAGCAATGCCCTTACCAGAGATTATGTGGCTTAGGTAGGTCACTTCTGGCAACCAAAGTTCACACTTGGAGAACTTGGCATAAAGGCGATGCTCTCTGAGTTTTTCTAACACAAGTCTAAGATGTTCGGCATGCTCCTCCTCGTTCTTCGAGTAAATAAGAATGTCATCGAGGTAAACCACGACGAACTTATCTAAGTACTCCATGAAGATCGAGTTCATCAAGCGAGAGAATGTTGCTGGAGCATTGGTTAGACCGAAGGACATGACGGTGAACTCGTACTGGCCATAACAAGTGACAAAAGCCGTCTTAGGAATGTCCCCATTTCTGATCTTGATTTGGTGGTAGCCTAGCCTCAAATCCATCTTGGAGAAGACTGAGGATCCAGCGAGCAGATCATACAGGTCGTTGATCCTGGGAAGCGGATATTTGTTCTTTATTGTGACCAAATTAACGGGACAATAATCTACAACCATCTGGTCCGTACCATCCTTCTTCTTGATGAAGAGGACGGGGCAAGCCCAAGGAGAAGAACTAGGACAGATGAAACCCTTTTGCAAGGACTCATCAAGTTGTTTCTTAAGCTCGGCTAGTTCTAAGGGTGCCATTTTGTAAGGTCTCCTAAAGATTGGAGCGGTTCCTAGGATAAGATCTATGACGAACTCTACATCTCTGTCAGGTGGAACACCTGCCAGTTCCTCTAGAAAGACATCCGGAAAGTCACGGACTACCGGGATATCTTCAAGGTCTGGAAGGAGGCTGGCATTAAGAGAATAGAGCTGACGCTTTGCAACTCTAGTGGAGACAGTGACTATATTGCCAGATGGGTGTGTAAGCTGAACAGACCTGGTGTAACAATCAATCTTGGCATGATGAGCTGTCATCCAGTCCATACCCAAAATGATGTTAATATCTGAGGACTTGAGGGCTACAAGTGATGCAAGAAATACAAGTCTATCAACAAGGATTTCATTCCCATAGCTGATTCTGGTGGTTTGCCATCTAGACCCTGGGGTTTGGATTTCAAGCGGAGTTGGCATATCACAAAATGACATGTCGTGCAAACAAGCATAGCCTTCAGAAATGAAAGAATGAGATGCTCCAGTATCGAACAGAACCGATGCTGGATGACAGTTGACAAGGAGTGTACCAAGAATGACATCCGGATCATCATGAGCGTCTTTAGCTGAGACGTGATGCACACATCCACGTTCAGTGGGGGCTGACTTGACACTGATCATCTTGCGTGATCGCTTACCACGGCCAACAGACTTCACAGGCGGGGGTGGTGCATATCTGGCCTAAGAGTAATCACGTGCATAGTGTCCTGGCTTCCCGCATGTGAAGCAAGTCCCTGAAGTTGGATGTGGACTCGCACTGACAGGCGGTCTACCAGTAAGCTTGGGTGGAAGATACGACTGAGCTGGGTGAGGCACCACATAAGATGGTCTTGGTGAATATCCGGAAGGAAGAGTGGAGTTTGGAACCCAAATCCAGCGCTTCTGAGAACTAGAACTGGAGGAAGATCCCAAATCACGGGTGTGCTTACGAGACTCCTCGTAAGTAAGCTGAGATGTCTCTGCATTAATGGCCTTGTTCACAAGAGCTTGGAATGTATCACAATGATGCAAGTGGAGATCACGATGCAACTTGGGGTTGAGACCCTTCTGGAACCTAGCCTGCTTCTTGGCGTCCGTGGACACCTCTTCTGTGGCATAACAGGCGAGGTTCTCAAACTCTCTGCTATAAGCATCAACAGCCATCTTACTCTGGGTGAAACTACAGAACTCTTCTCTCTTGCGATCGATAAGGGCCTGGGGAATGTGATGCTCATGAAAAACCTCAGTGAAATCCCTCCAGGTAGGAATCTGGCCAGCTGGAAGCATAGCCTCATAGTTCTGCCACCAAAGACTAGCAGGACCTTCCAGGTGGTATGTGGCATAGGTGACCTTGTCATCTTCAGCTACGTTTGCGGAACGCAACTTATGAGTGATGCTACGGAGCCAGTCATCTACATCGAGTGGCTCGATGGAGTGATGAAAGGTAGGTGGGTGCAAGCGAATGAAGTCATGAATGGTCTCAGACTCTTTGAACTGATGTGCGGTGTTCTCCTCGATACGTGCCAACAAGCGGTTTGACACACGCTTGTTCCTCTCCATCTCTAACATGAACTCTGCCAACGAAGGTTGGTCAGAAGGATCCTCATTCCTACCATCTCCGTGGTTTTGGCTACGAGCAATAGAATTTCGCTAAACTGATGACATCCTGAGAAACGAAACCAAGGACGGATCAGCATCAAATATCGACGGTAGAATGTAGGACAAGGAAATTAGTATCTCTCGAACTCCTTGGGAAAATCTGGCAGCATAATAGCAGTAAAATGTTCAAAATGGGACATCCTGCTAAAAAGGAGCAGTACAATAACTCAACATCACCAGTCAAAGTTCTGAGATCATAGTAAACAGACTACACCTGAGGTACTCGAAACTGGGATATGACTCTGATCAACCAATCTTATGGGACTACGGAGTAGTAACACGTGATCCTGATAGACGGAAGAGAAAGCCTAGTTCCTTAACCCCGTAGGTAGGGCTGCAAGAAAAGCTCAAGGCTCGTGAGCCGCTCGAGATCGACCCGTATTTTAGCTCGACTCGAGATCGACTCGAAAAGAAATGAGCTGAGTATGAACACTTTATGTAGCTCGATCGAGAAAAGAGCCAATCTTGAGTCAGCATTGGCTCGCTCGATTTTAGCTCGATAGCTCAATATCATATAAATATATTAAATAACCTTCCTAACTATTGCCAAGAATTAGGATAATTCATTTCCATATATGTTATGTACAATTTTTTTTCTTCACTTTACCTACTAGCAAACATGAAAATTAAGCATGGACAAAATTTACTCTCATCACGTAGCCAACAGTGTGTTCAATATTTTGTTATTTTGGTCAAAGTTTGAGAGTTGGCGCACCTTCGTCGCCTTCTATCCACGGTTTCTTGTTATTAAATACTAGTCTTCACTTGAGAAAGAATAGGTCAAAATTATTGTGATTTTTTATTCTGTTGTGGCCAATCTTGCTTTAAAATTTTCCTTAGAATGATTTTAAAATCATCTTATTTAGCTCAAAACTAGCTCGAGATCGACTCGAGATCGTTACAAGCTGAGCATGAGCCACTTTCTGCAGCTTGACCTTGAGCTTCACACATTTTGAGCTCGCTCGAATTTTAGTATGAGTTGAGCTGAGCCTAGGCCAACTCGCTCGAACTCGACTCGTTTGCAGCCCTACCCGTAGGAAAGGTAGGATGACTCAGATCAGAAGCCATGAGGTATAAGGAGTAAAAAGAGTCTTACGTTCCTTCCCACAATCAATTCCCTTATATAACTAAAGAATTTCTAGACTCAACTTCGACCAGTTTGGCTAGGTAATCCTACAGGCAGTCAGGCTCTGATACCAAAGCTGTCAGGACCCCGATTCTATGCCACACTAATCTAGCATGTAACACCTCATATCACTTTGCGGCCTCACGCACGCTATTCCCACGGGTGTCGCCTTACCATGCCCAAGACCGTTTGCGCCTTTTGGCACACGCCTATGATAGTGTTGCTAGCATCCATATGACAAAGAACCTGGGCTGACATGGCTAGTCGTGAACCCGAAGTGGCACTAACTTACAGGGAAAGGCATACATGACCCAGCATCGAACGTGTCGGTCATCAGCGAGTGAATCCGGGCTGTAGCAACTAGGCTAGGAGGACTCCGGTAAACCGGGCTGTAGCAGGCTAACAGGACTCCGGTAGACACCGCATTACATTTCCCCGAAGGGACAGACATAGGAACGAAGAAGGACACAAGCTGGCTAGCCTAAGTGTCCCGGAGCAGTAGCAAGCTACCAGGGCTCAGTGGAAGCACTAGGAGACATTTCCCAGTACGAGAGGCTACTAAGGATAAACAACTAGATAGTCAGATCCCACACATAGCAATACACATTACACGTACGCATAACATGCAAGTATGTGTTGTACAACATGGCATCAAAACATAACTCAACAACTCATATAGATAAAGGCTCAGAAGAGCCATCATAGCATTTATTACAAATAGGGGTCACATGACCCAACATTCAGAGCAGACAAGAAACAAGCGGAAGCATTACATGTCTGAGTACAGACATCTACAAATGAAAAAGGCTGAAGAGCCTGACTATCTGCAACATCCGATCAAGATCGTAGCTGAGGTACAAGCTACTAATCAAAGCCCACATAACTAGTAAGACCGAGGTCTCCGCTGCAAAACATAAATAAAGCAACATGAGTACAAAGGTACTCAGCAAGACTTACATCAGATCCTATCATACATGCATTTGTATCAAGAAGGTAATGTGGGGTTTAGTTGCAGCAAGCCAGCTTTGACTCAGTGGCTATCGTGTTCTACGACTACAAAACTTCTTTGAGGTGAGATGGCGCACATGAATCCACTAATCACCACACAATACACTACTATGGATTCATCCCCGTCTCCCTACGAGAAGACCATCCATAGCACTCAGACTTCTCTTGAGCATTTTAGGGTATCCACTTCAAGTTGTCTATGTACCATGTAAGCATCCAAAAAGGCCATAACCGTAGACCCAGCTATTCGAATAGATCATGTTAACCCTGCAGGGGTGTACTTCTTCACACACGCTCTCGCCACTAACCACACAAGACTCTAGCCCAGGTTTATCGCCTATTCGGGTTCCATCCACAAGGAGATCCGGCCGAGGTTTTGCTCATGGCCCCAAATGATATGTGCAGGGTTCCTGAGCCCACCATCCGGGTGCCACTCGGTACACCAGGCCACGTGTGCCTAGTCTGTCCCAAGCCCACCCTGCCGGGTGCCACTTGGTAGAAAAATAGCACTACCTACAAACACCAGAAACTAGTTGCGACTCCTGGACAGAGATCAAGTTGGTTCATAAGTCGAGAGGGGCACTTAAGCATTCCAATGTGTGGTAGTAGCTAGTCATTGGACAACGTACATAGAACTCAGTGCTTAAGGACGGTTCCAGTGAGACAACCCACCATGTACTCCTACATGGCCTCTCACCGCTACCTTTACCAAATCGTGTTCACACACTTAACTCTCAACATCAGAACATAGAGCACTGCACTCCAATTCATTCCCAATGAATCAGACCTGACACAACTCTAAGCAATAGCAGGCATGGCATGGTAGCAACACAACATGGCTCAATCAACTCCTACACATGCTAGTGGGTTTCAACTATTTACTATGGCAATGATAGGTCATGCAGAGGAATGGGTTCAACTACCACAGCACAAAGTAGCAGATGAATCATTGTTGTCCTAATGCAATAACTGAGAGCAGGAGCAAGACAGTAGGATTGTATCAGAATGAACAAGGGGGTTTTCTTGCCTGGTAGATCAATAGAGGGGGCACTGCTCCCCAGACAGGTACTCTGGAACGGTCTCCGGAGCAGGACCTATCGAGAAGGAACGGTGTCAGCAATCAATACACAAGCATATGAAACAATATGATGCATGAACATGGCATGTAGATGTGATGTGGTTTGAACTAATGCAACTAGTATTCAATTTGAATGAAGTCCATTTGAACTAAGGGTTCAAATGCAACTCCAAATTAAGCTCTTATAAATGCCATTTTTAGTGTTTCACTTATACAGTAGGTATAAGTTGGTTTGTCATGCATGAAACTAGTACAAATGGATAGATTGCATTTTTCTGATAATTTTTCATATATAAATTATTTCAAACTGAGCTACGGTTGAATTTCTATGGTTTTTGAAGTTTTGCTAATTTTTTGGAATTTCCTAATTTAAATACAATTAAACTAATTCGAGAAAAGGATTTACTACGTCAGCCTGACGTCAGCGTGACGTGGCGAGTCAACGGCCAGCCAGGTCAAACCTTAAAAGCGGGGCCCAATGGTCAGTGAGACAGGGGTTAACCCCGTGTTGACCTGGGCTTTGACCCGCTGCGGGGCCCACTGTTAGTGACTAGATGGGGTCCAGCTGGTGGGGATTAGCGCTAATCACCCCGCCACGTCGGCTATCGCCGGAGTCCAGCCGGCGGCGACCAAACACGCGGCGGCAACGCGCCGGACTTGCACTAAAGGCGACGGGGCCGACAGTTAAGGGCACCGGGGCGTAGCCCGGGCTCTCGCACATCTAGTAGGGCAGGAAGGAGGAGGAGGGGTGGCCAGAGCTCGCTAGACCGGAGCTCGGGGCGGCGACCAGAGCAGGGCTTCTAGCGGGAGCGGGCTGCGGGGCACGAGGAGGCCACCCGAGGGGCTCTGCGGCACCTGCGTGGCACCAGGAGCACGGCTGTGTGCTCGGGTGCAACTAACGCGAGCTAACGACGGTGGTGACGTGACCGGCGGTGAGGAGCTACGGCCATGGCAGGGGAAGGGGCTACGGCGGGGGAACGGAGGAACGGGAAGAGGGAAACGGAGCAGAGGCTCACTGCGGACTCGACGGTGTCGACGGCAAGCTCGGGGAAGGGCTGGAGTCGGCGGGGCGGTGAGGCGGATCTCCGACGTCGGGAGGTTGAAGACGACGATGGTGGTGGCGATGCAGCATGTCCCTGGTCACTTGGCTCGTCGAGGACGATGCGGGTGACGAGGCGGAGCACCCGGACTCGAAGAGAGGGCGAGGGGGAGGCGGTGGCCGCGGTGGTGCTCGTCGGCGGTAGTGAGCGCGTTCGGTGAGGTGGGGAACGGCGAGGGAGAGAGTAGGGGGAGAGTGAGAGCGGTCGGGGTGGCGCATGGCGTCGCGCGGGGCATCCAGACGACGAGGGGGGGAAGCAGGAGGTGGCGGGGAGACGTGGCCCCGGCCGAACGCGTGGCCGCGCGCGCCGGTGCGTACCCCTGTCCTCCTGGCGCGAGGAAGGGAACGACTGGCATGGCCAGCTGGCTGCGGCGGCCTGCTGGGCCGCTGGGCCAGGCCAGGCCGCACAGTGCCAGGCCGCGGGTAAGTCCAGGTAGTTCCTCCTTTTTTCTATTTTGTTTTCTTTTCTATTTTTCTGACATATGTTTTGATTTAAAAAAATACTAAATCATTTATTTTTCTTATGCCAATTTTTGTAGGAGCTAGGTATATTATTCGAGAGCTCCACAACAACTAGCAAAAATTTTGGACATATATTATATATATATAACTAATATATATCCAATGCAAATATTTATGCATTAACTCCAAATGCCCAAAATAAATAATTATGAGCTCCTAAAAATATTAGTTTGATTTTTATTTCTGCCCAATATTTTCAGAGAGCAACATGAACATTTTCTTGGACCTTTTGGAGCAATTTTTATTTGGGTCATTTCTAGAAATGATTCTGAGGGTTTCACAGATCCCCATTTCAAATTTAAATGGAATTTAAACATGATGCACACATGACTAGCTAGCCTTGAGCATACCAGAACTAGGGATGTGACAGTCACCCCCGGCAAGGGCCTTGCCGGGGGTCTCGTGGGCTTCCTCGGTAAGAACCCTGCCGATGATTGTTGCCTTCCTATCCTCATTTGATCTTGACTATTATTTGTCTTCCCAAAGATCTGCATGCCACCACGGAGGTGCCTCCCTAGCCCTGTCCCAATGCGTCTAGTGTTGGTGGGCTCAAAGGTAGCTCGCTCAGCTGGTGTGGGCGAGCTGCCCCGGCAAGGGTCTTGCCGGGGCCGCTGAGGCTGCCCCGGCAAGGGTCCTTGCCGGGGAAACCTGCTTCGTCCATCCGATCTTTGTGGTCTTGGTCCTTGTCGTTGCTTTATTTTCCTTGCGCCTTCGGCTTCTATCCGGCTTCCCTTTCCTGCCCTGTTGTGCGTGGCCATGGCGGGTGGCTCTGACTGCCTGTGCACAGGTAAAGGGGTCAAAAGTAGAGCCCCTACTTTTGTACACCTACAGTTGTGTTCACACCATTAGAGTTTCTTTGGCTCAATTCTTAGAGTAAAGCTCCCCCTAGATATGAGATCCCCCTAGGAGGGATGAACTAACCTTGGGTTTTGTCGATGATGACTTCGTGTAGGTGTTGAAGATGTCGATGCTCAATGTTGATGTAGATCATTTGGAGCAATCCTTTGGAGTGAGTTGCACTTTCAATACCTACACGGGGTAGTCCCACAAGGAACAAACAAGGATATCCATAGACATAGAGTGATGCACACACAAGATGATGTCCATGAAAGCATTAGGTTACCTTGTCCCTTGTCTTACCAACAAGAGGGTTTGTGACTCCTTGAACTAGTGCAAGATGTGGAAGTTGATTGCACTTGTCCTTGCCAAAATGATAAGAGTGATGTATGTTGGCGGAGTCACCCTCAAGAACTCTCTAGTTCTTCTTCTTCAGGATCCACATCATCTTGATGGGAATCCTTGGAGTTGTAGTTGTACTTGTTGAAGTAGAACTTGATGTAGTCTGGGGAACCCACTTGACCAAGGCCTTAGGAGCTTCTTCAAATGCATCAATCTCCTCTTGGAGCTTATCCTTGCCTTTTTGCTTGTGGTCTTGTGGTGGAAGATCATCTTGAGCTTGTGTCCCTTTGAAAGAAGTAGGATCATACTTCTCTTGTTGAGGAACAAACTTCGTCTTAGGGTATTGATCTTCTTCCCACTCAACTCCATTGGCATTGAACTTTCGTTCAAAACCAACACCCTGGTTCTTCAGGTGCCTTCCTTGCTTGCGTACAATTTCCTCGAATTGCTTACTCCCGGCAAGGCTCTTGTAAACACATTTCTCTATAATTCCCTTCAATAAGATATTTTCTTGCTCAAGTGTAACTTGGCTAAGAGAATCATTAGTGGAATCAAGAGAACTACTAGAAGCAATAACATTGGATTTAGCATGATTATTGTTACTACTAGAGGAATAATCTTTCTTTTTATTGTTACTAGACTTGACTTGAGGCATGTAAGTAGATAAGAGTAAACGCTTGGCAATGTAAGAATAACTTTTCTTGTGAAGATCATCATTGATTGCCTTTAAGAACTCATGCTCTTGCTCAAGGTTGAGCTTTTCAAAGCATAACTTCTCATGAGTCCTTAAAAGTTCTCGATATCTTCTAAGATAGTTTCATGAGCTAACTTAAGAGTGTTTAGTTATTTAGTTAGAAGCTCAATCTTCTGCTTATCATTGTCATTAATTTTATCTTGATTAGCATGATTAATTGACGTTTCATCATAGTATTTATCACTAGAGTTGTCAACAAGTAAATCATCATCACCTAACAAGTCATCCTCATCACTATTGAAATCAACATACTCAGGGTGTGATACCTTTGGGCCTTTAGCCATGAAGAATCTTCCAAGTCCTTCATTTGGTGAATCAAATATGTCATACTAGTTGGTTGACACAAGTGCTAGACCGGCAACACCTTCATCTTGAGTATATTCGGAGTCGGAGTGATAGATTCTCTCGGAGTGATTGTCCGAGTCGGAGCCGGATACCCATTCACCAACATGAGCTTGATGTCTTTGTTTTTTGTAGCTCCTTGATGACTTGTCCTTCCTTTCTGAATCCTTGCTTCTCCAGGATGTTCTTCGTTCATAACGATCATCTCTACTCCTTCTTTCTCTTGATGGTGAATCTTCTCTTCTACTTCTTCTTTTTGGAGAGTCTTCTCTTCTTTTGTAGGGTGTCGTACACTCATTGGAATAGTGTCCGGGTCTTCCACAATTGTAGCAATTACGCTCATGACTAGAAGATCTTTTGTCGTTGTAGGACCTTGACTTGGAACTTCTTTCCTTGCTTCTACTCTTGTAGAACTTGTTGAAGTTCTTCACCATTAGGCTCAATTCTTCATTGAAGGTTTGTTTCTCACTTGATGATGTTGGAGCTTCACATGAGGCTTTGTAAGTACCACTTGACTTGTTGTGGAGCTCCTACTTATCCTTGAGTGACATCTCATGGGCAACAATTCTTCCAACGACTTCCGTTGGCTTGAGACCTTTGTAATTTGACATCATTTGGATCAATGTGCACATGGTATCATATTTTCCGTCCAAAGCTCTTAGGATCTTCTTGATGATGAATTTGTCGATCATCTCTTCACTTCCTAAGCTGGCAATCTCATTTGTGATAAGTGCAAGCCTACAGTACATTTCAGCGACACCTTCACCAAACTTCATTTTGAACTTGTCAAGCTGACTTTGAAGCACATCCAACTTGGATTCCTTGACGGAGTCGGTACCTTCATGCATATCAATCAAAGTATCCCAAATTTCCTTTGCATTCTCGAGACGGCGGATTTTGTTGAATTATTCGGGGCACAATCCGTTGAAGAGGATATCACAAGCTTGAGCGTTGTATTGCAGCATCTTCAACTCTTCCGCGGTAGCTTCACGGTTCTGTTCTCTCCCATCAAAGAATTCACCTTGCAAGTCAATACAGACAATAGCCCAAACGGCGGGGTTATGTCCAAGAATATGAATTTTCATCTTATGCTTCCAACTAGCAAAATTAGTACCATCAAAGTAAGGACCTCTACGGTGGTAATTTCCCTCGGTAGACGCCATAATCTCCTAGGTTGTGAAGCCAAGGCTATGACCACCAAAAGCTATGGAAATCAAAGAAAATGGAGACCAAAGCTCTGATACCACTTGTAGGATCGAAAGTATGTCTAGAGGGGGGGTGATTAGACTACTTGACCAAATAAAAATGTAGCCTTTTCCCAATTTTAGTTCTTGGCAGATTTTAGCAACTTAGCACAATTCAAGCAATCTTAACACAATTCAAGCAAGCATGCAAAGAGTATATGAGCAGCGGAAAGTAAAGCATGCAACTTGCAAGAATGTAAAGGGAAGGGTTTGGAGAGTGCAAACGCAATAGGAGACACGGATGTTTTTGTCGTGGTTCCGATTGGTGGTGCTATCGTACATCCACGTTGATAGAGACTTCAACCCATGAAGGGTAGCGGCTGCGCGAGTCCACGGAGGGCTCCACCCATGAAGGGTCCACGAAGAAGCAACCTTGTCTATCCCACCATGGCCGAAGCCCGCGAAGGACTTGCCTCACTAGGGTAGATTTTCACGAAGTAGGCGATCTCCTTGCCCTTACGAACTCCTTGGTTCAACTCCACAATCTTGTCAGAGGCTTCCAAGTGACACCTAGACAATCTAGGAGACACCACTCTCCAAGAAGTAACAAATGGTGTGTTGATGATGAACTCCTTGCTCTTGTGCTTCAAATGATAGTCTCCCCAACACTCAACTCTATCTCACAGGATTTGGATTTGGTGGAAAGAAGATTTGAGTGGAAAGCAACTTGGGGAAGGCTAGAGATCAAGATTCCTATGGTAGGAATGGAATATCTTGGCCTCAACACAAGTGTAGGTGGTTCTCTCTCAGAAAATATAGGTTGGAAGTGTAGGCATGTTCTGATGGCTCTCTCCATGAATGAAGAGTGGGTGGAGGGGTATATATAGCCTCCACACAAAATCTAACCGTTACACACAACTTACCAATCTTGGTGGGACCTAATCGTGAAATTCGGTCTGACCGATTTAGCAAATAATGTGACTTTTAGGATTTTCGGTGGGACCGACATGCAACTCGGTAGGACCGATATGGTTAGGGTTAGGGCATAACGTAATCTCAGTGAGACCGATTACACAAACTCGGTGTGACCTATTTTGGTGATCAACAAACTAGAGAGTTGGTCAGGCAAACTCGGTGGGACCGATTCGCTCATCTCGGTTGGACCGAAACGTTACGAAAGGGAAACAGAGGGTTTGCATTGCAATCTTGGTGGGACCGATCGCTCTCGGTTTGACCGAAATGTTACGAAGGGAAACAGAGAGATTACAATCCCATCTTAGTGAGACTGAGATCCCTATCGATGAGACTGATTTGCCTAGGGTTTGTGGCAGTGGCTATGACATCTGAACTCGGTGGCGCCGGGTAGGAAGAATCGGTGGGGCCGAGTTTGACTTTTGGTTTGGGTCATATGTGGATATGAGAAAGTAGTTGACGGCTTTGGATCATATCACTAAGAATTTTGAGCAAGAAAGCCATTAAGCAACACCTCATCCCTCCTTGATAGTATTGGCTTTTCCTATAGACTCAATGTGATCTTGGATCACTAAAATAGAAAATGTAGAGTCTTGTGCTTTGAGTTTGAGCCAATCCTTTTGTCCTTAGCATTTTGAGGGATCCACTTTTCTCATCCATGCCATGCCAATCATTGAGCTTTCCTGAAATATTTATCTTGAAGTAGCATTAGCTCAATGAGCTATATGTTGTTAGGAATTACCAAAACCACCCAGGTATAGTTGCACTTTCAGTTCTTGTCCAAATTCTCCAGAGTACGAGCAGTGTCCGGCTTCCCATTTAATGTTGCACTCATCGTCTTCTGTACCCTAATAATGTTAATCTCCACGTGTCAAGCGAATGCGAGAAGCCGGGGCATTTTTACACTTGCCACCCTGACCATGTAAATAAATCGTCTATTAAAGAGACGGGGATCCTCAGATCCAAATCACACCATCTTCCCCAAGAGAGGATTCATCAGAACGCGCCCGAAAAAACCATCCCATCATGGCCGGCCACCGCAGCTCCTCCTCTCGCCCCCATAGCGCCAAGCCAGGTGATTGGGAGAAGTGTACCGTATCCCACGGCCAATTGGTGGAGTTGCAGACCCAGGTGTTCCTCCCCCCTGCATACCTTGTCCCCGTTCGAGCCGGATTAGCTACCTTTGACGGCAGGGAGCACGCGGACAGTTCTCCCAACCCATCCCGGGAGGAGCAAGTGTGCCTTGTCCCTTACTTGCTGAGGGGCATCGGATTTCCAACCATCCATTCCTCCGCGGGCTCCTAGAGTATTATGGCCTCCAGCTGCACAACTTCACCCCTGCCTCCATCCTGCACATCGCAGGTTATGTTGCCCTCTGTGAGTTATTTCTAGGTTACGAAGCTCATTTCGAGCTATGGAAGAGGTTGTTCTGCCTCGTCCCCTGCAATTAGGAGGGATCAATATTCCAAGTAGGCGGAGCCGAAATATGGCGCATCGCCGGGACCGGATACTTGTCCGGCACTTCAAAGAAGACATCCAAAGATTGGCCTTCCGAGTGGTTTTATATAGAGGACGTCTCCCTTCCTAACCCTATCCGAATGGGTCTTCCGGAGTTTACAAATGCTCCGCTGAAGAAGCGCCAAAGCTGGCGTCCCCGGAGCCCCCAGGAGGAAGATAGCAGAGAGGTCCTCCAATTGATGGGCAGGATAAAAACGCTTGCCAAATCTGGATTGACAATAATCGAGGTTATGTCAATATGCATAATGCGGGGGGTGCAGCCACTCCAGTATCGGGGGCATCCCATGTGGCACTTCAATGGAGAAGATGATGCCACCCGTTGCGGTCGGAAAGGTCCGGACTCCACCGCCGCTCTGGCAAAAATATTGTCCGATTTATACAAAGGAGAAGAAGAGGAGTTCATCCACATTAAGGCACGGGATGCATTTTCCATGTACAACTCCCCCAGCTGGGTGAGCTACTATCTTTTACTCAACTCTATTCATTCCCGCAGTCTTTCATCACAAATATTTACCTCGCTAGTCCATGACAGGAACTGTGGAAAGCCGTGAGGGAGGTCCACAGCCCACCTCCATAGCCAGAGGACCCCAACCGGGCCCTCGACCCCGGACTCGAAGAAGATCCGGACATATTTGTGGAGTTTGACGCCAAGGTGTTCTATCAGGCGAGCCGTGACGGCACCTTGGTGGCCATCATCACCGATTATCCCGGCCTCCTCCTGGCGCCACGTGTAAGTAAACAAGAGATTTATCTTTCGAAAAGGATTCCCTCTTTCCACCTTACCCACCGCACATATATTATGCCATAAAGGGAAAGCCATCGGTGCGTCATCCCGAACCCGCGGCGACTCACCAACAAGGGGCACCCAAGCCGGGTAGGCTTAAAAGGAAAGCGATCAGGACCGATCCACCATCGAAGAGGTATGATTTAAAATATGCTCCGTGATTGTCATCTTTAAAATATAACAATGTCCACTGTGTCCTGGCAGAAAGAGTATTCGCCGGACTATGTCCGGAGATCCTGCCAGCCACGCCCCTACCAGCCGGACTCCAGAACTGGCCTCAAGGGTGGAGGCTAACGTGGGGACAACACTGGACGGTCCCCCCTACAGAGGATGCGGATAGAATATCCGCTACAAATTCTGAAGTAGAGAGCGCTATGAATCATCGGTGTCGGCGGGCTGCACTCCGCGACCCTAATTTCTCCAAAGAGGCGTTCATGCCTTCAACTCGGGATATGCATAAATCCGGGCTGCTCAAAATGGGCTTGCTAGAGCCACAGACCAGTACTTAAAAGATATATGGGTAAGCGATAATTATGTATATCAGTAGCCCTTGAGACTTGAAATAGTTGGTACAACTGATTTAAGGATCACTGTATGAATAGGTTCTTACAGAGAAGAATATCCATTTGTCTCAAGAGCTAGAGGAGTGTAAAGCCCAGCTAAGGGCCACAATTGCCGGAATGGAGGAATCCAAGAAGGCCTCATCTGGTAATACTTGTCTCGATCGAAAAAAACGTAATTACGTGTACCAGTTGGTATTCGGCATGTTTGCAGATCTAACAACAGATTGCACAGACAATCCTGGAGTGAATCCGGAGATCCTACAAGAGGATGAACAATGAGCTCAACGACAACTAGAGGCTGGCGAGCGTGTGCTTACATGGGTCCGGCGAGAGAAAAACGGTCTCCAGGATGCCAATACCCGGCTGGGCGTGGAATTGAAAGATGTTCGGGCCCAGCTTGCAGACTCCGTGAAGGAGAATAGGAGGCTTCAACACGGCATTTTTAGTATGTGCTCAAACGAACCTTTATATACTTCGGCGAAGAAACAGGCTTACAGAGTTATGTCTGTAGGTATACTGACTGGTCGTCCTAAATAGGAGATGCCCGGATCTTCATGCGATCTTCTGCAAGAGCTTTCGCAACTGCACGAACAAGTTCGACAGGTGATGCAGGGTATTGCCAAGGCCTTGTGGCCATCCGTCTCCCTGCCAGGAAGTATGGGGGAGCTTGTACAGCTGCTCAAGGGAGCGTGGCGGCGCTTCCATTTATGGAAGATATCGGCCTGCCGACAAGGTGCGAGGGAAGCTTGGGCCATGGTAAAAACACGGTACACCAAGGTCGATCCGAATCACATGGCCCTAGTCGGACCTGTAGGGTCAGATGGGAAAGAGATTCCCGTTAGTCTGGTATATGACCAGGTAGGATTAGCCGCAAAGTATTCCCAACAGGATTGTAGGCTAGACAGCCTGTTGGATGGTATAGAAGAAGAAGTATATGGGTCGAAGTGACTATGTACTTCAATTGACATATTTTGTCCCTAGCTGGATTGTAAATCATTTGTCATGGCGGACCTTTTCGCTTCAGCCTCCGGACCCGATAGTCCGGAGTGTTTCCGAATACCCGCTCAGTTATGTAAATCGGGGTACGCGTGGAAACCAGGCGTAGGGGTCATGATTGCTTGAACAGACAAGTACCCAACTAGCTATGTTATATTACATGGATAGTAAGAAACATCTTACAGGGAGAATAGTTCCATTAAGGGTTCCTTTCCCTGGGTACGCATGCATTAATGTGCATGTCTGAACTACGATCAGAGACGCAGTATATGAAACATCTGGGGGTTTGTATTGTAATAGGTAAGAAACATATTTAGTTCACCGACCGAATATTCCCCTAAGAATGCTAGCTTTCGGCTTCACCTAGTCTGAGGTACACGTCCGGAGTACCCGGCAGTAACAATCGCAGAGGTGCTCCCCTTATGCCCTAGCCAAACTAACGGGAACGTAGGGCATAAATACAAGAGCCAGGCAACCCAGCTTGGCCAAAACTTAAGTCATATCAATGCATATAATGTTAAAGAAAAGGTACATATGGAGAAGCGACACATATGCAGTGGGCATGAAGCCCGGAAGATAATTATACTAAGCTTCTGTATAAGAAGCCCCAAGGTATAGTGAAAGCGCATACTTAAGGATTTAGCACGTCAAGAGTGTGTAGTCGAGTCACACTTAAAGCCTCAGAGGCATAAAAGGAAAGAGAGAGGATATATATGTATAAAATTAAAAAAGGCGGAGGGAAGGGGACGAACACAGAGTTTGGCGCTAGGCGCAGAATCTTTGGAGTCTGGCCGCGTTCCATGGGTTCGGCTCGAGTCGATTATCTGATGCATCACGCAGGCGATACGCTCCTCCGGTGAGAACTTTATCAATGATGAAGGGACCCTCCCACTTGGGCTTGAGATTGTCCTTTTTCTTCTCTGGTGGGCGTAGAACGAGTTCGCCAACGTTATAAGTTTTGGCCCGTACTTCTCTGCTTTGATACCTGTGAGCCTGTTGCTGATAGAATGCGGAATGGGCTTTTGCGACGTCGCGCTCCTCCTCCAGGGCATCTAAACTGTCCTTCTGATCGAGCTCGGCTTCTCTCTCTTCGTACATGCGCACTCGAGGTGAGTCATGAATGATATCGCAGGGCAATACTGCCTCTGCGCCTTACACCATGAAGAATGGTGTGTATCCGGTGGTTCGATTTGGCGTGGTCTGCAGCCCCCAGAGTACGGAGTCGAGATCCTCGACACAGTGCGTGTCTGATTCCTTCAGGGATCGCACTAGTCTGGGTTTGATGCTGCTCATAATAAGTCCATTCGCTCGTTTGACTTGACTGTTTGTTTGGGGGTGATAAACGGAGGCGTAATCGAGCTTAATGCCCATGTTGCCACACCAAGTTTTCACCTCGTCGGCTGTGAAGTTGGAGCCATTATCGGTGATGATGCTGTGGGGGACACCATAACGGTGCACGACCCCTGATATGAAGTCTATCACTGGTCCGAATTCGGCCGTTTTAACTGGTTTGGCCTCTATCCATTTGGTGAATTTATCCATGATGACCAATAGGTATTTCTTCTTATGGCTTCCTCCTTTAAGGGGTCCGACCATATCGAGCCCCCAGACTGCAAACACTACAAAAAAATACACTTTCGTGATGATACGTGTTTGTCACAGTAGGTCGCGTTTTTTGTCATGCATGTACATCCATGACAAATTTATGACAGAATCAAGATAGTCATACATGTGTTGTCGTAGAAGTGTTCCATGACATCACCAAAATTATCATCATGGAAGTGTCCACTTCCATGACGATAAATCGCGTGTCACAGAACTGCTTTTGTCAAGGGTGACCGACACATGGCATCCACCGTAACGGAACGCCGTTAAGCTATCGGGTCGGGTTTTGGATCCGATAACCCGTTAACAGCCCCGACCAATGGGGATTTTCCATGTGTAAAATCATCATTGGCTGGAGGAAACACGTGTTAGCTCACCGTTGGGACAGATGTCATCCGCTCATTGGACCGAAGGCGTCTATGATACAGCGACATGTGGCACGACCCAGCAAAGGCCCATTCCTGTGAAAAGGCCGGCCTGTTTGACTTGGTCAAAAGGTGGCGGGCCGGCCCACGGAAAGCCTATTAACGGCCTGTTCGCATATAGCCCGTTTACAGCCCGCTAACCCAGGGCCCGTTACGCCCTATCCGAATTAGGCCTAGTAGCATCATCTGGGCCGCCCAATATGATTCAGCCCGTTTTAACTTCCGGCCCGTGAGTGGCCCATGACTTCTTTCGGCCCATATGAGGACCTTTGTAACTCTTGGCCCATTAACGGCCCGTGGTGAAACTGGCCCGTAATGAACAGTGTATCACTTTATACCCATTAACGGCCCGTTATTCCATTGGGCCGTTTCCAGCCCAAGTTATCTTTCGGCCTTCTCAGGGCCCATTGATTCTTGGGCTCATTTGCAGCATTCGGTTACATACATCCCGTTACTGTCATTTTCTGCTTGTGGGCCAAATTCAGCCCATCGTTACAGTTGGCCCGTTTGCGGACCGTTAATACGTTGGGCCGTTTTCATGTCAAAAAAACCCATTGGGCTATTTTCATAGAGTTATCAAATACGGCCTATTAACGGCCCGTTATGGTCCATGAATAGTACGACCCATGATTGGCGAAATGATGATACGCCCTGTAGAAGGCCCATGGATCCTACGGCCCGTATGAGGCCCATGGATAGTATGGCTCATAGAAGCCCATGGACCCTACGGCCCGTAGCAGGCCCATTGATCCCTAAGGCCCGTATAGAAGGCCGATGGATCCTACGGCTCGTATAGAAGGCCAATGCTCCTACGGCCGAACGAAGGCCCATGGATCATATGGCCTGCAGGAGGCCCATGGTTACAACAGTCCGTGTGTTGCCATGATTATTTTGGCCTAGTTACCAAAAATAGGCTATTGTGGCCACTAGAAAAACACAAAAAAAAGAATTAAAGTGACTACAAGCAAACAACTAAACAAGACAATAAGGAAATAAATAAGCAAGCAATTAAAGCTAGCCTATTACCGCTATTACACATATTACATCCACTGGGCATCAAAGTTCGCCACCGGTGCAAATATATGGAACAAAGTAGCATATTACATACACTTGGCCGTCAAAATTGGCCACCAGTGCAAATAACGCGGCAGCAAAACAAGAGCATAACTGAAACAACTTCAGAAGAGCTCAAGAAACGTTATCCTGGGTATCCACCATGCTGGCAATAAGCTTAGCAAGCTGATTAGCTTTGTCCTATTTGGCGCTAAAATCCTCCAACGCTTGCTGTTGCACCAGAAAGTATGCATCTGAATGCTCCAGGGACATCCGCGGTCCTTCCGCTTCTTGTCGCAGCATAGCTGATCGATGTCTTTCAGCTTGTAGTTGAGACACAAGAAACCGAACTGATTCAGACAGTGAGTTTGAATAGCTTGTGCAAGCGGTAGTGGCTAGTAACTCGAACACTAAACCAAGACAGGACTTTGGGGTTGTCTCGCTGTCTTCAAGATAGTCTTCCTTAGCTGTTTTATCAGCTTTGTTGGAGACCAACAAGGATGTGTCACTATCCTGAACCTTATCTGCATTACTTCCTTTACCATTGCTTAATAAGGCACTCTTCCCCAATATTCTGTCAGCATTCTAAAAGAAGAAACAAGCAGACACATAACAAGTTTAGCATGTACTAGTATATGAAACTCATTTCGGTGAACCAGTTCATTAGTAAGGTGGACAGGATTAAACTACCAAGTCTTCTATTGCCAAGTACTAGTACATAATAAAAGCATCAAACAAACATATATCTATGTCCTATGGTCACTGCATTGTCTTGCCAAATCAAAATAGAGACACGGTTCAAATCCTATCAGTTCAAGACAAAGCAGCAGTGAAAGAATACAAAGCGTGGGAAACTACATGGCACAACAAGATTTCAGATGGGTACCACGGGTCTACATGTACAACAACACTATTGGCTCTGTTGTGATGCTAGTAATGTGCATGATATGAAAGTCAATTGTATACACAATTGAAATTGAAATCAAAAGAGCTATTGATAAGACCAAACCTGTTAAAGAAACATGCGTGAACATACCTACCGTGCCATTGGAGTTTTGATTGGATCCTTCAATTTAAAAATAAGTTTGTATGAGTAAATACAATGATACAAGAGCAAAGCAATCATAGTTAAAAAAGGCGCGCCTAAGCGAGCGCTTAAGCGCGCCTAGGCTCTAGGCGTTGGCAAAACGCATTGTGCATAACTACGCTTAATCTGTGCATAACTGCGCATAAGCATGCGCTTTGGTCAGTAAAGTGCAAGGCGCTGGCAAAACGCACAATTAACGCATCGCGCTTTTTTGAACTATGATAGCAATGGAATCTTAAATTAGAACAGTTGTTCTTCATGTTTAGGCACTTGTTCTACATGAACAGAGTACAGTAAGACGCAAGAATATAATACTTAAAAATAGAAAATGAGCTCATAGACCTTACCACATTCTTGGTTCGGGACCAGTACATAACAAGGCGTTCCCAATCATCGTCCAGTAAATGTGTCTCGAGAGAACGTAAGGGAATTTGATGAGTTTCTTTGCCGGTGAAGTAACTTTTCTTCAGGTAATTCCGATACTGCCACCAAGCATTCTTGAAGATAGCAGAGGTATTAGCACAGGTTACCTCATCCTGAGTTTTCAAATCGGTCCTTCTCTATAGAGAAAAATGGGAAAATTTGCTGTACTATAACCATCATGGAGGTAGGATGTGTGGGACGAAGCAAAGTAATTGCCATGAATAACATTACTTACCCATAACTCCTGGACAAACACCTGCAACTGGCATTTTCCTTCATCTTCAGTATAATATTTCCAAGATGGGAAGATACGCACATACGATTTAACAACATCAAATGCGATAGATGCTAAACTACGACTGGCTGGTTGTGCTTCCTCCACGGGAATAGGCGTACTAACTGGTGGAGCTGGGGTTCGCCGCGTTAGTACTGGCCCTTTGGGCACTGGAGCTGCCTTACTAACTACTCTTGTTTGGCAGCTCTGTGGTGGAGATGGTGATGTGTCAACAGGAACTGGGTTACTATCGGCTGGGGTTGGGGTTAGATTGGGTGAAGCTGGTTCTCTGTCCATCGTAGTAGGGGTACAATCTGCGAGAGTTTCGGTTATGTGTGGTAGGGCTAGTTCTTGTGCATGTACAACCGGGGTGCTATCTCCACCAATAGGTAGCACTGTTTTATTTGAAGACCGTGTTTTTATTCCGCTAGATACTGGCATCACCCGCTCCAATTCAAATGGCTGATAAAAAGGAAACATAGTTGAATGTACAGACATTGTATGAGAGATAGATGCAATAGATAGTGTGGAAAAAAGAGGGCATGAAATAGTTGATATGTATATTGTTTAACTAAAACGGATAGCATGACATAATTTCACATACATGATGTCTATCTAAACTGGATAGCATAGCATAACATAATTCAAAGATATGATGAATAACAAAACAGGATCGCATGACATAATTCACCTACATGTTATCTAAGTAATCAGGATCGCATCATTTAATTCACATATGTGATTTATATGCTAAACAGAGGGCATTCGATATGATGTCTGAACTAAGAACATGGTGTTGAATATTGTGTATATGATGTCTGAAAGCACAAGTGCTCCCTAGGTGGTTTTGGTAATTAATGTCAACATATCTCTTATTGGACTAACACTTTTATCTAGTATGTTTCAGATAAGTTCAACAATGGAGTGGCATGGACTAAAGGATGTGGGAACTCCTTCAAGATGCTAAGGACAAAGGATTGGCTCAAGCTTCATGCTCAAGACTCTTCATTTTACATTTTAGTGATCCAAGATCACATTGAGTCTATAGGAAAAGCCAATACTATCAAGGAGGGATGAGGTGTTGCTTAATGAGCCTCTTGCTTCATGTGCTTTGTGATATGCTCCAAAACCCTCAGCTACTTTCCCACTTCCACAAATGACCTAAACCTAAAGCCAAAATTGGTCATACCGGTTCTTCCTATCCGGCGCCACCGATTCCAAAAGTCATAGCCACTTCCACAAACCCTAAGCAAATTGGTCTCACCGATAGGGATCTCGGTCTCACCGAGATGGGATTGTAATCTCTCTGTGTATGTCCATTATTAAAATCGGTCTCACCGAATTTGAGCAATCGGTACTACCGAGATTACAATGCAAACTCTCTAGATAACTTATTACCAAAATCGTTCCCACCGAGTTTGAGTAATCGGTCCCACTGAGTTTGCCTAACCAACTCTCTGGAAAGCTTGTTACCAAAATCGGTCTCACCGAGTTTGTGTAATCGGTCCTACCGAGATTACGTCATGCCCTAACCCTAACCATATCGGTCTCACCGAGTTGCATTTCGGTCCCACTGAAAATCACTAACGGTCACTAGGTTTACTAAATCGGTCCGACCGAGTCTGTTGAATCGGTCCCACCGAGTTTGGTAAATTGTGTGTAACGGTTAGATTTTGTGTGGAGGCTATATATACCCCTCCACCTCCTCTTCATTCGTGGAGAGAGCCATCAGAACAAACCTACACTTCCAACTTACCATTTCTGAGAGAGAACCACCTACTCATGTGTTGAGGCCAAGATATTCCATTCCTACCATATGAATCTTGATCTCTAGCCTTCCCCAAGTTGCTTTCCACTCAAATCTTCTTTCCACCAGATCCAGAACCTATGAGAGAGAGTTGAGTGTTGGGGAGACTATCATTTGAAGCACAAGAGCAAGGAGTTCATCATCAATGCACCATTTTTTACTTCTTGGAGAGTGGTGTCTCCTAGATTGGCTAGGTGTCACTTGGGAGCCTCTGACAAGATTGTGGAGTTGAACCAAGGAGTTTGTAAGGGCAAGGAGATCGCCTACTTCGTGAAGATCTACTGCTAGTGAGGCAAGTCCTTCGTGGGCGATAGCCATGGTGGGATAGACAAGGTTGCTTGTTCGTGGACCCTTCGTGGGTGGAGCCCTCCGTGGACTCGCACAACCGTTACCCTTCGTGGGAAGTCTCCATCAACGTGGATGTACGATAGCACCACCTATCGGAACCACGCCAAAAACATCCGTGTCTCCAATTGCGTTTGAATCTTCCAAACCCTTCCCTTTACATTCTTGCAAGTTGCATGCTTTACTTTCCACTGCTCATAAACTCTTTGCATGCTTGCTTGATATGTATTGTGATTGTTAAACTTGTGCCTAATCTCCACTTAAACTTAAGGAAACTCAAAAACTGCAACTTTGGTACTTAGTGTCTAATCCCCCCCCCCCTCTAGACATCTCTTCTCAAGGTCCTACAAGTGGTATCAGAGCATTGGTCTCCATTGCTTTGGTTTAATCACCATTGGAGGAAGATGGATGAGTCTACTTTGGGGAGTCTTAGACATAGAGTGCCTATTCTTGATGGAGAGTATTTTCATGAGTGGAAAAATGAGATGCTTGTTATTTTCAATCAATATGATTTGAACAAGTACATTGCTAGTCCTTGTGCACCTTATGTTGATCCTATGCATCCTACCCATGATGAGTCAATTGACATGATTAGGAATCTTAGAACTGCCGAACTTATCATTAGAGGATTGCCTAGAAACTTGATTGGATGTTTGCCTACTTTCAAGTGTGCCTACACTATATGAAAATTTCTTGAGGAACGATTTCCAGATTATTCCTTGAAAAATCTTGATAAATTCTCCATAAGTCTATTGCTTTGAGTAAGATGAATACTAGTGATCCTATGTTTGGTGATCGTCTATTTGAGCTTACAAACCTTATGCGTGCCAAAGGAAATGTTGGGATTATTAGTGATATTATTTCCGAAGCTATAAAAATTCATAAGCAAGATCATTGTCAAACTCACTCTAATGAATCACCCTCTCTAGGACTTGATCCACCACATGACGATGTTGAACATGGATACTATGATGAGGATGATGATAGTGACTTCGATCTTGATGATGCAATGAGACACTTTGGTCTTACGGCAAATCTTCAGGGATATATGTCAGGAGGAAAGGAATGGGTTCTTGATAGTGGATGTACCGATCACATGACCGGAGATAAAGACATGTTTCGTGAGCTTGCTGACAATGATAGTCCTCGAAAGTATGTCACTTTCGGTGACAACTCAAAGGGTAAGGTGGTTGGCCTCGGTAAGGTGGCTATATCACATGATAGCTCCATACAAAATGTTATGCTCGTTGAATCTCTTGGATACAACTTACTTTCAGTATCTAGACTTGCTGATTTCGGTTTCAATGTCTTATTTACTGAAGTTGATTGCCAAGTGTTTCGTCGACACAACCATAAAATGGTCTTTACCAGTGTGCGTAGAGGTGATCTATACGTTGTTGATTTCACTAAAAAGGCTCAACCTAAAACTTGCTTCATTGCTAAATCCTCAAAAGGTTGGTTATGGCATAGACGACTAGGTCATGTTGGTATGTGAAACCTTGACAAGCTTATTAAAGAAAATCATATCCTTGGAGTTAACGATGTCATATTTGATAAGGATAGACTTTGCAGTGCTTGTCAAGCAGGTAAACAGGTTGGAGGAAGGCATCCCGTGAAGAACATCATGACCACAAGGAGGCCACTCGAGCTACTTCACATGGATCTCTTTGGTCCGAACTCTTATAAGAGTCTCGGTGGAAATTCTTTTGGTCTAGTTATAGTTGATGATTTTTCAAGATTTACGTGGGTGTTCTTTCTCGATGATAAATCGCATGTCCAAAAGATCTTCAAAAACATCGCTAGGAAGGCCCAAAATCAATTTGAAGTGAAGATCAAGAAGGTTCGCAGCGACACTGGAACGGAGTTCAAGAACGCAAATGTGGACACCTTTCTTGACGAAGAAGGGATTTCACACGAGTTCTCGGCTACGTACACACCTCAACAAAACGGAGTTGTTGAGAGGAAGAACCGGACGCTTATCAAAATGGCGAGAACGATGCTTGATGAGTACAAGACGCCGAAGCACTTTTGGGCAGAAGCAGTTGAGACAGCTTGTCATGCAACAAATCGCTTGTATCTTCACAAGCTACTCGGCAAGACGGCATACGATCTCCTCACCGGTAACAAACCCCAAGTTGGATACTTTCGAGTATTCGGCTCAAAGTGCTACATTCTTGATAAGCATCGTCGCTCTAAATTTGCTCCTAAATCTCATGAAGGTTTCCTACTAGGTTATGGCTCAAACTCTCGCACTTACCGTGTCTACAACAGTTTCACCCGAAAGGTTGAAGAGACGGTAGATGTGAAGTTTGATGAATCTAACGGCTCGCAAGTAGAGCAATTGCCAATTGATGTAGGTGACAAAGATCCTTCGGAAGCAATTCAAGACTTGGCTATTGGCAAGGTTCGTCCAACGGAGGTGAAGGAGAGTACCTCATCCATCCAACTGGAAGCTTCTACTTCACGACAAGGTGAACCAAGAGTTGACACTGAAGCATCCACAAGTGGGACACACCAAGATGAAGAAAACGAGGAAGTGCATCAAGATGAACGTCAACAACCTCCTTCTCCACCATGACAAGAGAATGACAACGCCAACAATGAAGAAGGCCAAGAAGAAGAACAAGATGAAGAAGATGTTCAACGAAGAGCCAAGCAAAAGCTTTCACGAGTTCGAGCAAGAATTGCTAAAGATCATCCCGTCGAGCAAATCTACAATGACATTCAAACCGGGAGAATCACTCGCTCTAAAACTTGTTTAGCTAACTTTTGTGAAAACTATTCTTTCATCTCTAGCATTGAACCTATGAAGGTTGAAGAAGCATTGGAAGATCCGTATTGGATAAATGCTATGCATGAGGAGCTACATAACTTTGAAAGGAACCAAGTTTGGACATTGGTTGAGAAGCCCGACAACAACCACAACGTCATCGGTACCAAATGGGTGTTTCGCAATCAGCAAGATGAAGATGGACAAATAGTTCGCAATAAAGCACGTCTCATCTCCCAAGGCTACACACAAGTCGAAGGTATGGACTATGGTGAGACTTATGCTCCCGTTGCTAGACTTGAGTCCATTCGCATCTTACTTGCCTATGCTAATCATCATGATATCACCTTGTACCAAATGGACATTAAAAGTGCTTTTCTAAATGGTGAAATAGAGGAGGAAGTTTATGTTAAGCAACCTCCCGGCTTTGTCAATCCTAAGAAACCCAATCATGTTTACAAACTTCACAAAGCTCTTTATGGTCTTAAACAAGCTCCTAGAGCATGGTATAAATGCTTGACCAAGTTCCTTATTGAAAAAGGCTTTGAAATTGGGAAAATTGATTCTACTCTTTTTACTAAAAGGGTTAATGGAGAACTATTTGTGTGCCAAATCTATGTTGATGATATTATATTTGGTTCGACTAACCCTCATTTTAGTGAAAAGTTTGGGAAGCTAATGTCGTAGAAGTTTGAAATGTCTATGATGAGTGAACTCAAATTCTTTCTTGGGTTGCAAATCAAGCAAACTAAGGAAAGTACCTTTGTTTCTCAAATGAAGTACACCAAGGACTTATTCAAGAAGTTCAATATGATGGAATGCAAAGGTATGTCTACACCCGTGCCTTAGAGCTAGCACCGATGGAAAAACACACACACTGCACGCACACGAGCACATACGGAGTGCCCACGACGTGGTGGTGGTGCGTCCCCAGTCGCCTCTACTCCTTCTGTGCATGTTGTCTATCAAGGCGGCTGCATGCTAATGATGATGTGGGTGAGATTTTCTAGGACTCAGATGATGAAGAGGAAAATTATGAGACACAAGGTGACGTACACCGTCAAGGTCCACGGTCAAGGGGGTGCTAGCAAGTGCTTAGATGTGCTTAGAGCAAGTATAATAGAGCTGAGTCAGTGGGCTATAAGGAATAAAAAGTAGTATATTTCTGCTTAGTTGGAGGAAAGAGAAGAGGAGAGAGAAGGTAAGCGGGTTGTTCGTGAAGAGCCAGCTCTAGCACGTGCTCCTAGGCACTTTGTAGTACATGTTGACTATAAGATGGGTTGTAGGCTTATAGCCAGCAGCTGGCTATACTATTAATGCTCTTTAGATGAGGTGCTAAGTGCATTAAATGGCTTAGTAACTCAAGTGTTCAATGCATGGGTGCTTAGTTTATTGGTGCCACATCATATTTTATGCCTACGTGGCAATCTTAGCAGCTATACATGGTGGAGCACTGGGAGAGGACAACGCTGGTCATAGTGGGGAGTAACTTGTACTGTAACATATTACTATGTTACTCTAAACATCTCTATAAACCGGAAAGGAGGGAGTAGTAACATACACTAGTGTCATATGCAGAGTATGGGAGCACATGATATTTCCTCGTCCGGACCGATCGAAAGTTGGCTTCTCACCTTCTTGGCCCAACAAAAACCCCTCCCCCCTCCCACGCGTGCTTCCCGCCCAGCGCCAGCTGAGCCCGCCGCTCCACATTGATGGCAAGTCAAGGCGACGCGACCTCTCACTGCTTTTGCCGTTGAAGCGGCGCGCCGACCGAGGGCACCGCCCGCTGCACGCCCGGCATTTCAGACTAGACAATGGATAGTAACTTTTAGAGCAAGTACTACTATAATTAGATGACATAAGCAGGCTATAAGGATTTAAATATAGTATTTGTGCTTAGTTGAAGGAGAAAGAAGAGGAGAGAGAAGAGAAGCGGATTGTAAACGTGTAGCCGGTTGTACTCCAACATAATCTACTTTGTGAGACAAAAGGTGGGGCCATTATTAATGATATTGTATTTATACTAAAGGGACTAACGGACGCCTTAATTACTCCACTTTTTTGAGACAAAACTTGGTGGGGCTATTATTGACTTTTTTTGAGCTATTATTGACTTGGACGTGGGGTTTGGGGGCCAAAGGCCTACTATTATACTCCGACCTGACATGCTCTACCCTAGCCGCCGATGTATCATATGGTTTCGCACCGTTCCAGATCTTAGCGCCGCCACGCAATTCTTCTCCAGCCCTCCTTCCAACATGCACCGCGAGAAGGGACAACAGTCCTCCGAACCCCACCTTTCGTGATCCTGTACGGGAGAGGGGCGATCAGGTTTTTGGGGAGCACACTCCTGTGACTGCTGCCAGCGACGACTTCCTCAACGACAGCCTTCTTCCCCGACCTCGGTAACCTCTTCATCAACGACATGAGTGACAACATCAACCACATCGGTTTTGCTCCCGCTGTACAGTATGTGATTCTGTCCTCCTGGTTTAGTCCGCATCATTACTTTGATGGTTGCAATTGTCATCATGATCTATTTACTGCTGATTCAGATTAAATCTCATACTAAATTGCTCATATATTCAACAATCCAATCCAAAAACCTGATAACAGGCAATTTACTCCGAGTTGTTTTGCTGCGCTTTTGAAGCCGCCTACTTTTAAGGGGGTTCAATATAAAAGGTGGCGCACAAGAGCAGTATATTGGTTTCAGATAATGTGCTGCTATGACGCCACTAAGGGTAAGCCTGAGGGCGATCTTAATCCTACACAGCAGGAAGCTTTTCAGAACATGGATACCCTCTTTAAAGCCGTCCTGCTGAGTGTTCTTGATGATTCCATTGTGGATTCGTATATGTTGTTTGACAGCGACAAAGACATGTGGGCTGCGCTCGAGGCCACGTTTGGGCCCTCGGGCGCTGGCAACGAGTTGTATGTCATGGAGCAATTCTGTGACTACAAGATGACTGATGAGCGCTCCGTTATTCAGCAGACTCATGAGATACAGTCACTCTCTAAGGAACTTGAGTACTTTAAGTGTGTGTTGCCGGACAAATTTGTTGCTGGGACCATCATTGCCAAGCTTCCACCTTCATGGAACGATTTTGCTACTTCTCTGAAAAATAAGAGACATGAGTTTTCTGTTTTGGATCTCATTAGCACTCTTGATTTTGAGGAGAAGGCGAGAGCAAAAGACACACATGCTCGGGTCGCCGAGGGAGCTTCTAGTGCCCACATGGTACACGAGAAGAACTTCCAGCCCAACCAGCCCCAAAACAACAAGAACAAATCTCAGGGGAAAGGCAAGTTTGATGCAAAGAACAAGCCGTCACATTCTACCAACTTCAAGAAGAATTCTCATAACGGGAAGGGATACAAACCTCAATTTTGGTAGCACCGCACAAAATTTATATGGCTGCATCTACCTGCTGTTAGCTAACCTCATGGTGCTCCAGGTATTCCTACATTCATAACTAGGTACAATGACCACCGCAAGATGAAATTAGCTTATTCGTACGTTGACTTGCTGAATGCAGTGCGGAACGATCCTGTCATGTCTGGAGGAGCAAACAAGCAGTGCAGCTGAAGGTGGAAATCAACCAAGGACTTATGAAATTATATGTAATCTTCCTCAGGCAGGTCAGTATCCCCTTCGTCCAGATGATCGTGTTTTGTCATGCCGAGCTATTGATATGTGCTACTGTTTTGCAACATCATTTAAGTATAGCTACTGTTTTCCTATCTTTTTAGATTCAGGACAATGAATAGGATATCAGGGGAACTGCACAATATGGACCCTTGTTGAGTCATCTCTATTGCCTCATGTGTTTGCTGCAAATGTGTCAGCATCAATTGCAAGATGAGGCAGCTAGATAGCTGTGGAGTTGCCAACATGCTCAAAGTGCTCGCAACATTGAGAAGAAACAAGCATGCCCAGGAAATTAATGTGTGCGCAGGGAGGCCCTTTGCTCAGAGAAGCATCGACCAATTTTCTTTATTTCCACACCTTCTCACAGTTTTGTATATTGGTTATAGTATGGTGAATCATTGAGATGCATAGACATGCTGAACTTTTGTTCTTCTGAATGTTAGTTTAATGTGAGTGTCTGCATCCAGTACCGCATCCTCTAATTTGGTGGATGCACACAGAGAAAATAAATCTCCTTAATTTACTCCATAACCACCCTATTAAATAGGCCTAGTAACAAACCAGGCGCATGCAGTGGCCGGCGGGCACATGCATCCTGCATGCATGGCCAGTCATGCAGCAACGCGAAAGAAGAGAGCGGTTCTTGGGAAAAAGCGAGTAGTTAGTGCAGCGTGCCTTATAAACACGAACAGTTTGCTCTCCCGCTTCCGTCTCCCCACCCAATTCCCCCAGCTCCCCAATCTTCCTCACTCGTCCAGAAAACCCCGCTCACCTTCTTCCTCACTCGTACAGAAAACGCCTGCTCCTCTTCTTCCACTCCTACAGAAATCCCCAGCCCTCCTTCTTCCCCACTCGCACTGCCACTAGGCTCGTCTCTGGCTACTCTTCTCAAACCCGTGAGCTCGGCGCGACGCCCACAAGGAAAATGGAGTCGGCTGGCCCCAGCGCCAAGAAGATTAGGCTCCCGCCAGCGGCGACGCCGGTTGTAGATCCCGCACCCGGTAGCGCGGGGAGAAGCAGCAAGCCCCCCCCCCCACCTGGATCTAAGGAACCGGTAGAATCTCCGGTGGACCGCATCAGCGATCTCCCGGATGTCATCCTTGAGGAGATCATCTCACTTCTCCCCACCAAGGATTGCTGCCGCACACAAGTCCTCTCAACTCGGTGGCGCCCTCTATGGCGCACCGCGCCCTCAATCTCGACTGTCGTCAGATATCTGTCCTTCCTGAATTTGATCTCATCAGAGCCATCGTCTCTTCTCACCAGCAGGGCCCCGTTCAATGCCTCTGCATCCCGACAAGCTACCTGCTGTCCATACCCGGCAAGGTGGACGCTTGGCTGACATCCCCTGAATTCGGAAAACTCCAGCAGTTTGAGTTCTACCATTACCACAAAAGTTTCATACCACGAACATACCAAGAATTCATACCCACACCACCGTTGTCCATCTCGCGGTTTTCCTCCTCTCTCCACACCTCCACCTTCGCCCGGTGCCATCTACTAGACGATCTGGTACAAATGCTTCAACTCCCACTGCTAAAAAAAATTCGCTTGTGGTGGCTTATCTGTCGGAGGCCTCACTGCACAGCATCATCCACTCCAGTTGCCCTGCCCTGGAGCGCTTGCTGATTGTTTTGGGAATAGAAATCGGTATCAGTTGTCTCCAAATAAAGTCGCCTCACCTTAAAAGCATTGGAATTTGTTTTAAAGGACAGCAGCTCATCATCGAAGATGCCCCTTCACTTGAAAGGTTGCTCCTTCATAGTTGTTATACACCTTCATAAATAATTGTCATCTCTGCGCCCAAACTGGAGACCTTGGGTGTAATTCATCCGTTTAATAATCACAAGGAGTTGGTGTTTGGCTCCTCACTTTTTCAGGTACCGTATATTTTCATCTACACATTTGTCATCATATGCTGCATTTTTCATTTGTGCGCATAAGTTTTATATCATCTTGGAGTACACTTTGGGTACTAATATTATGTTATATGCTCAATGAAGAGTTCGTCCATTGATAGCCTATCAATGCTGCTGGATTCTATCAAGATCATATATATCAGAATGTATAGTTTTGATCTGGACATAATTATTGGCTTGCTGCTATGCTTTCAATCTCTGGAGAATTTATACATAGAGGTGATGATTTCATGCACATTGAAAGCCCGTATATATTGTACTAGAATTAAATGTTAAGCTGTCGTTCTTTCGACATACTTTTTTTTCAGACCTTAACTGTTTTCAATCTTCATGTGTACTTAGGGAGAACCACATGGAGAAAAACATATAACCGAGCGTTGGCGTAATAAGCACAAGGATTTTCTCAATTCTCATGACATTCGTTTGAGGACAATAACGATGGGACGATATGCATCCAACCAGGCAAACAGAAGCTTTGTCACATTCTTCATGTTGAACGCGAGGTTACTATTGTCCATGAGGCTTAATTTTTACAGCAAGAGATTTCTCACAGACGAACATGTTGAACAGCAAAAAAAGAAGTTTCAGGTGGACAAATGGGCTTCTTAACGTGCTCGGCTTATATTTACAATAAGTTGTAGACATCCTGAAATAAATTTTTTTGCACAGGATGTTGATTTTATGGATCAGACCGATCCGTTTGTCTGTGACTGCGAAAAAGAGTGGTTGGGTTAGATGTTACTGTCATGTTCAATCTGGGTTTTGTCTAAAAATTTGATGAACAATTAATCCTTGGGCTTTTTGTACCATTTGTATGCTTGACTTGCATGTTGTTGCCCTCGTACTCCCCTTGACCTGCCACTACACTGCCGCATCTTTCATGGTTGTTGTCCGTTCCCGTCCGAGGCCTTGCCGTCGTTCTCCGCCTTGGTTAACTCGCTGTGCTCGCCGCCGTCTGGTGTTGTCAACATGGTCAACGACCAAGAGGAATCAGGAGATGACTGTACGTGGAGAGGCTGACAGTAGGGACCCACCAGGGTCATTGCATTTCGCAAGCAGGTGCCTCGTTATTACAAGCCAAAACAATACTTCCTCCTAATAGTTTGACAACTAGGTTCCACGCCATTGTCAATGTAGTCAATAAACGAGAAAATTACACAACTAGCGGATAACACCAGGGACCCAGCAGCTCGCCCAGTTGTTTTTCAGTTTCAAAGACAGAGCTCAACTGCGCGCTGTGCGGGGGCTGTGGCCCGTCTAGCCCATGCTTACGCTTTTATTAAGCACATGATGAGCCCAGTTGATATTATTTTTCTTTATGAAATTGGCTAGCCTAGTTCTTTTTTTTGGAGAATACCAAAACCGAGGCCTACTTGCTTTTCTCAGCCCTGCTGGGCTGCAAATCTTTCAAGACGAGGAGGGATAAGAAATGGGCTTCCCCAAAAAACGGGCTATAAGTTGTAAGAAATGGGATGTAAATTTTTAAACCAAAGCCAACCGGCAATTGCATTAAAATATCATTTTTTCAGGATTTCTCTACTCTCTACTCTTATAAAAACCAAAGCCAACTGGCAATCACATTAAAATATCATATTTTCACCCACAAGATAAACTACTCATACAAATGCATCTTCATGTTCCGTGCAACGAACGGGCATCTTGCTAGTTAAGATTCTAAATTTAATTCATTTTTTTGCGGAGAATTGTTTTTTGTATTTTATTTTGATATAATTTTTTGAAAACTATTTTTAACGTGACTCGAAATTTCGTGATTAAAAGAGTTCGGACCCCACCGAAATATGCTAAATTTCGTTGAATTTTTAGCAGTGCCCAGAATATATGGTCTGTAATGCTAATAAAAAGAATATGAGCTTCAAATATCCTTAAGAATTAGCAAATGGGCTGTAAATTATTGAAAATAATGGCTAATGGGTTGTATGCTGTTTTCCACTAATTTGGAGGCTGACTTATGGGCCTACTAGGTTGACGATGACGTTGTCCTAAAAAAAAATTTGACACGTACGCAAGGCTTTGTCAACTTAGTCAACACACAGCAGTGACTGTTGGATGTCCATCCAACGGCCGTCGTGCTTCTTCAATCTCTGATCTTCCTGCTCCAGCCGCCCAAACCAGCGCCAGCGGGACTGCCTGCTCCCTCCTCCCGTGGCTAGCTGTGCTGCCGCCAGGCCATCCCTCTAACCACCCACACATCCTGTTATTTTCCGGCGATGTCAGCCTCACCCCGCAACCGACCAGTCAGCGCTCCTTCTCCCCTCAGCGTGGGCATCCGCTGCGGTGGCTTCGTCGGCTCTGGGTGGCTCTCTTCTTGGGCCCCGCCCTTGTCCACCGCATTTGTGCTCTCGGCGTGGCGAGGTCAACATGGTCAACAAATAACAGCCATTGGAAGAGGCTGACAGTAGGGGGCCACACAAGAAAATGCCTCCTTATTACACGCAAAATAATGATTCCTCCACCTGATAGCTGGGACCCACCGGAAGGGTCTCTGTATTTCGCGAAAAAATGTTCCCCCCGTTGTCAGCTCGGACCCACCGGAAATGCCTCCTTATTACGCACAAAAAATGAATACTCTCCCTGCTAGCTGGGACTCACCTTGGTGGGAGGCTGACTAGTGGGCCTACTAAGTTTACGGGGACGGAGGGCTTTGTCAACTTAGTCGATATGAACGACTCTAGCTCCAGTGACCGTACGATGTCCATCCAACGGCCGTAGTGCTTCTTGAACCTTTGGTCTTCGTGCTCCAGCCGCCCAAAGCAGCGCCGATCGTGCCGCGTGCTCCTGCCTCCCGTGGCCGGCTGTGATGCCGCGGAGGCCTCACCGCCCCCTACTACTCCCGCTGCTGGCCAGGCCATCCCCCTACTCACCCACACCCCCTGTTATTCTGCGGCGACGGCAGCCTCACCCTCGTACTCCTCTTCGCGTGGGCATCCACTGCTGCGTCTTCCCCGGCTCCGCGTCGTCCCCTTCCTAGGCCTCGCCGTCGTCCACCGCCGTGGTGCTCTCGGCGCGGAGTGGTCAATGTGGTCAACGACTGACTTCCATCGGAAGAGTACTGTGCGTGGAGAGGCTGACAGCTGGGTCCATGGCGGCCACAAGGAAGTGCCTCCTTATTACGTGCAAAATAATTATTCCTCCACCTGACAACGGGGACCCACCGGATGGGCCACCGTATTTCGCAAAAAAAACATTTCCCCCTGACTGCTGGGACCCACCAGCTACATCTTCGCACGCAAGGAAGTGCGTCCAGGCAAAAAAATGATTCGCCCCCCTAACTGCTGGGAGCCACCAGCTACATCTTCGCACGCAAGGAAGTGCGTCCGGGCAAAAAAACAAAATGATTCGCCCCCCTGACTGCTGGGACCCACCAGCTACATCTTCGCAGGCAAGGAAGTGCCTAACAGTCGGGACCCACCTGGTCGAAGCGTACGTAGAGTTGTCATTCTGGTCGCGAATGTGTACGTACATAATGGTCGTAGTAGAGGCGCGCACGTACACGTACGTACAGCGGCGAGGGTGTAAGAAAGAAAATACGGCCATGTACATACATACGGGCAGGGTCTCGAACGCCTACTCGCGCATACGTACATGGCTGGGTTGGAACAGAGAAACAGCGTCGTCGTCGTGTTCATGGGGAGCCAACCGGCTGGGTCGGAACGGAATGTGTGGTCGTGTTCATCGGGAGGGCTTGGACGGAACAGGCGATGGAAACGAGGCCTGGCGTACCGCACAACGGAGGAAACGGCCTTGTGTTCGACCGGCCACGTTCAAAACGGGGTCCTGTTGATCGGGAGGGGCCTGGCGTACCGCAAAACGGAGGAAATGGACCTCCTATGGTCGAAACGGGGTCCTGTTGATCGAGAGGAGCCTGGCGTACCGCAAAACGGAGGAATCGGACCTCCTACGGTCGAAACGGGGGTCCTCTTGATCGGGAGGGGTGTGGCGTACCGCAAAACGGAGGAAATGGACCTCCTAC
>NC_041385.1:236378693-236415078 GCF_002162155.2 Triticum dicoccoides | reverse complement strand
GATCGGCTTCAGTTAGCAGTAGTAGCGAAGGAATCGCTCCATCAGGTTCAGTTAACAGCCATCGATCGATCGCTCGGGTTCAGTAACGCGTAGCCTGCAGTGCAATCGCTCGGGTTCAGTTAGAGCCCAACGCCTCGCTCGGCTTCAGTTAGAGCCAACGCCTCGCACACACACGCGTACGTACAAGAGAAACGCGCATCGCTCCGCCCCCGACCTCCCACCGTAACCGGCAACTCCCCAAAATTTTCCTCCCCCTCGCTTCTACCATGGTTTTTTCCGCCATGGACGGCCCAAAGAATGTCATGCAGCTGCGTCTCCGGCCCGCCCAGGACGGAAAGCCCATTTTCTGTCATGATTTTTTGTCATAGAAGTAGGAGCCCACCACAGCTATGATGATACCGGGTTTTGTCACAGTTATCGTCATAGAAGTGTCATATGTATGACAGAAAAAAAATTCGTTCGGCCCAAAATGTCACGGATGTATCTTTTTTTTGTAGTGAAAGGGCCAAGTTATGGGTATTGTTTTGAGGGTGGTGGGTGGCATATGGCTTTGGTTAGCGTAGAGCTGGCAACCGACGCAATGTTGGACGAGGTCATGTGCGTCTGCCCGGGCTGTCGGCCAGTAGAAACCTATACGAAAGGCCTTGCTTACAAGGGCCCGAGCTGCGGCGTGGTGGCCACCGAGTCCAGCATGAATTTTGGCCAAGAGCTGCCGCCCTTCTTCTTCGGATATACATATTGGGAGTACTCCGGTAGCGCTTTTCTTGTAAAGCTCTCCCTCGTGGACCTTGTAGGCTTTAGAGCGCCGCACAATGCAACATGCCTCATTTTGGTCCTCGCGGAGTTCTTGCCTATTTAGGTAGGCTAAGAATGGTTCGGTCCAGGGGGCGATGACAGCCATAATTACGTGGGCCGAAGGTGTTATTTCGGTGGCGGAGCCTCTGATTATGTCAGTGTGTTCGGGCTCTGGGGTTGTGGTTGGATCCGGACTAGTATTGCCGGTCTCCCCTTGCCACACCACGGATGGCTTGAACAGCCTTTCCAACAAGATGTTAGGTGGGACGGGGTCGCGCTTAGCGCCGATGCAGGAAAGGATATCCGCCGCTTGATTGTTTTCTCGAACCACATGGTGAAATTCAGGCCCCTTGAATCGAGATTACATTTTGAGGACGGCATTACGGTAAGCCGCCATTTTAGGGTCCTTGGCATCAAAGTCCCCGTTTATTTGTGATATTGCAAGGTTTGAATCCCCGCGCACTTCTAGGCGTTGAATGCCCATGGAGACCGCCATCCAAAGACCGTGCAACAAAGCCTCGTATTCGGCTGCATTGTTGGAGTCTATGTATAGAATTTGGAGTACATATTGGACTGTATCTCCGGTGGGGGATGTCAAGACAACGCCCGCTCCTAGACCAGCCAGCATTTTAGAGCCGTCAAAGTGCATGATCCAAGTGGAGTATGCGTTGTACTCTTTAGGGAGTTCGGCTTTCTGTCCATTCAGTGACGAAGTCAGCCAGTACTTGCGATTTAATGGCTCGCCGTGGTTTATATATAATGTCGAACGGGAGGAGCTCGATGGCCCACTTAGCAATCTGGACCGTGGCATCGCGGTTGTTTATTATATCGTTGAGTGGTACTTCGAAGGCCACCGTGATTGAACACTCTTGAAAGTAGTGTCATAGTTTCCGGTATGCCATGAAGACCGCGTATGCTATCTTTTGGTAATGTGGGTACCGTGACTTGCATGGTGTAAGGACAATGGATACGTAGTATACCTGCTTTTGAAGCGGGAACTTATGTCCGTCCTCCTCTCGTTCGACGATGAGCACTGCGCTTACAACCTGGTGTGTTGTAACTATATATAACAGCATGGGTTCGCCAATGTTTGGTGCGGCCAGGATTGGGTTGCTGGCCAAGAGGCCTTTATTTCTTCCAGTCCGGCCATAACCGCATCCGTCCACTCGAAGTGTTCGGTGCGTCGAAGAAGGCGATAAAGAGGTAGTGCCTTTTCTCCCAATCGGGAGATAAAGCGGCTTAAGGCAGCCACGCATCCAATTAATTTCTGGATTTGCTTGAGGTCTGTTGGGGTAGCCAACTGTGACAAAGCTCGGATTTTAGCTGGGTTTGCTTCAATTCCTCTATTGGAGAGGATGAAGTCCAGGAGCTTTTCAGTAGGAACACTGAAAACGCATTTTTTGGATTGAGCTTGATGTCATATGTTTGGAGGTTGTCAAACGTGAGCCTCAGGTCGTCTATTAAAGATTCGACGTGTCTGGTTTTAATGACCACATCGTCCATGTATGCCTCAACTGTTTTGCCGATTTGTTTTTCCAGGCATGTCTGAATCATGCGTTGGTATGTTGCGCCGGCGTTTTTGAGCCCGAAAGGCATGGTGTTGAAACAGAAAGGGTCGTATGGGGTGATGAATGTCATTTCAGCTTGATCGGATTCCTCCATCTTGATTTGATGGTATCCGGAGTATGTGTCGAGGAAGCACAATGAGTCGTGTCCTGTGGTAGCGTCGATAATTTGATCGATGTGAGGGAGAGGGAAGGGATCCTTTGGGCAAGCCTTATTGAGGTCCTTGAAATCGACACATTAGCGCCAGGATTTATCCTTCTTTGGCCCCATCACCAGGTTTGCTAGCCAATCCGGGTGTTTTATCTCTGATGAATCTGGCTTCGAGTAACTTGGCTAGCTCCTCTCCCATGGCCTATCGTTTAGGCTCTGAAAAGCGCCGTAGTGTCTGCTTGACCGGCTTGTCTCCCTTCAATATGTTGAGGCTATGCTCGGCCAGCCTGCGTGGGATCCCTAGCATATCTGAAGGGTGCCGGGCGAAGATGTCCCAATTCTCGCATAAGAACGCCCGCAGTGCAGCGTCGATTGTGGGGTTCAGCTGTGCCCTGATGGCTGCTGTTTTTGTAGAGTCCGTTGGGTGGACTTGGAATTTGACGATTTCGTCCGCAGGTTTAAAAGAGGTGGACTTGGATCGCTTATCGAGTATCACATCATCCCTATCCACTGTGGAGCCTAATGCAGTTAGTTCCTCTGCCGCAAGGGCTTCGGATAATGCCTCAAGGGCCAGGGCGGCGGTTTTATTTTCAGCGTGAAGTGCTATGTCCGGATCACTAGCTAGAGTGATGATTCCGTTGGGCCCGGGCATCTTGAGCTTCATGTACCCATAGTGGGGTATAGCTTGGAAGCTCGCAAATGCATCCCGCCCTAAAAGGGTGTGGTATCCACTACTGAACGGGGCCACTTGGAATGCTATCTCTTAGGACCTGTAATTTTCCGGCGTGCCGAATACCACATCGAGTGTGATTTTTCCCGCACATCGTGCCTCCCGACTAGGGATGATCCCTCGAAAGGTCGTGCTGCTTTGCTCAATGCGGCTCTTATCTACTTCCATTTTGTTGAGAGTTTCCTCGTAGATGAGGTTTAATCCACTGCCGTCGTCCATGAGCACTTTAGTAAGCCGGAAGTCGTCCATGAGTTTGCTCGGACTGTTCGAAATTGAGGTTTGTCACTGGCATTAAAGGTTATAGCCATGTCGTTCCAGGGGTTTATTGCTGCAACATGGCAGACTTCGACGAGGCCGCGGAGTGCTCTCTTGCGCCTGTTATTCGAGGCGAAAGTCTTGAAGACTGTCAACACTGTATTGTTGTTTTCTGCGGGATGATGCTCTGCGGTATTGTTAAGGAGGAGATCATCGCCGCTCTAGGCCACCTGCCGAAGTATCCAACATGCTCTAAGGTTGTGTGTTAGTATGGTATCTGGTGTGGTGTGAATCTTGCATGGCCCATTGAGCCATTCCTCCAATACGGTTCCACGCCCTGTAGTGGGCTTTGGTTTCTTTGTGATTGGATCGGGTGACTTGCGAGAGTGCACCCTTTTGGTTCGGACGAGGGTCTTAGTGAGAGCCGGAGGATCCCAGAATTTTGCCTGGGTCTGCCAGGCGCTTTCCATCACACAGTACTTCTGTACTATGGCCGCCAAGTCAGCGAACTGTGATATGTCACGGCGACTTATGGCGTTAAGGATTCCCTTGTCCATGCAAATTTTGCAAAAGAATGAGATTGCATCTTCCTCGTGACAATCCTTGACCTTGCTCATTACGAGGAGGAATCTGGCCCAAAAGTGATGTATTGTCTCTTGGGATTGTTGTCTAATGTGGGAAAGATCGCTTGTATCTGGGTGGGTGGGTGGATTTAAGTCCGAACCCTGACCCGATCTGAGCCCCAGGGGCAGAGGAACTTCCGAACTTGGGAGTTTGGGTTCCGGGATGTTGCCCAATTTTTCTGGCCCGCTGTCTGATTCTAAGTTCAGAGTTTGGGTCATGTCCTCCTGCGAACGGGTATCCGGCTCAAAGAGCTCGGGAAGCCGGACATAGTTCATCCTCAAAATAGAGGAAGAATCGCTACATTGCTCCTCCACCACCGCTATTTGATGGGTGACCGGCGGAGAGTTAATCTCTCTTTGATCGGGTTTAAGCCCAATCCGATCATAGTCGGTAGCGACTCCCATGGGGGCGATGGGATCCAAGAGCTCGTTCAAGGACGAAAGTTCCATCGGATCCATCTGCTCGGCGTATTCTGAGCTGACGTGGAAGCTGTTTTCGATGACCCGAGAAGTCATCGTCGGCATGGCGGCCGAACGGGCGGTCATGATGAAGCCGCCTAGTCAGAGGGTTTGGCCTAAAGCCAGGGCTCCCCCCGAGGTGATGTTGTCCTTGATAACAAGGCGAGCCATCAAACCTTTTTCTGACGTCACAGTGGAACTCTCAATGAAAGCACCAATGTCGGTGTTAACACCGGTGGATCTCGGGTAGGGGGTCCCGAACTGTGCGTCTAAGGCTGATGGTAAAAGGAGGCGGGGGACACAATGTTTACACAGGTTCGGGCCCTCTCTATGGAGGTAATACCCTACTTCCTGCTTGATTGATCTTGATGATATTAGTATTACAAGAGTTGATCTACCACGAGATCCTAGAGGCTAAACCCTAGAAGCTAGCCTATGATTATGATTTTTCTTGTCCTACGGACTAAACCCTCCGGTTTATATAGACACCGGAGGGGGCTAGGGTTACACAGAGTCGGTTACAGAGAAGGAAATCTACATATCCGAATCGCCAAGCTTGCCTTCCACGCAAAGGAGAGTCCCACCCGGACACGGGACGAAGTCTTCAATCTTGTATCTTCACAATCCAACAGTCCGGCATAAGCATAGAGTCCGGCTGTCCGAGGATCCCCTAATCCAGGACTCCGTCAGCTGTACCTGAGGGTTGTCGGGATGTTACTAGGAGGGCACCGGTGGCCGGGATCTGCCATACTGCGACAACGAGCAAGTGGCGAAGGCCCTACCGCGCCGGAGCTTGGTCAGAGAGAACGGCAGGTACCGCAGATCGGGACGTGCTACCTCAACACTGTCGAATGGAGAGACGATGCACATCCTCCCTTTCCGCCGGCGGACGGGATGCGGCCGGATCACTGACCAAAACTGAGAGAGAGAGGCCACAGCCACCTTGTGTGAGATGGTGTGACGAGAGACAAACCCAATTTTCCATTTCCCCCACGGCAATCATTTTATATATTCTATACGTGCCATTGAGGAATATATAACTTTATTTAATACAAACACGTCAAGTCGAAATTTGTTCCGTCTAGGCGTGGTACTTTACCCTCCTTCGAGTAAACAACCGCTACACGCGTCAAATTATCACGTGGGCTACCTTTTCGTATAGAAACGAACTCCACCGTGTACCCGTGCGGGTGTGGCCGGGAACGAGACGTGAGTACGTGCGTCATGCGTGCACTTCTTCTTTAGGTGCAGGTACATACGTGGGTGGGTGTGAGAGAGATGGTTTCTGCGAAAAAGAGGCAATGTGTTGATGATATCTCAAGCAGAAAAACGTAACATATGCAATGTGTGTGAAACGGAGGCATGGACGTGAGATATGGATAGAATTGAAAACAGGGACGAAGTGTGTGGCTACGTGATCGTTAAAGAGTTCCATCGAATTTGTGTTTGCCCATATAAAGATACAGGGCGGCTGGCCTACTGGAATTTGAGAGGGCTGAGGTGCAGTTTTTCTCCATGGCATGGATACCTACCTACAACGTTCGACTATCAGTATGTGTGGGGGGAGGGGGCAGAGACCGATCGACTAGTATATGTGTGCGAAAGGAGAGAGACCTAGCTATGTATTGAGGGAGATCGATCGACATCCATGGATATGTGTAGCAGAGGAATAAGGTTGGGAGAAAGACAAAGGTAGAGCGTCGGAGGGTTGGTGGTGGAGTGGTGTCTCACAAATGGTGGAAGAGGCCTGCTAGACAAATGGAGGGTATGAGTGCAATATCAATAAGGCGGGGGATGTCTGTCTGTCTATGCACCTGCATGTGAGAGACAGGTCGGGAGGTATGCAAGGATGATGAGGGGAGACGATATGATTGTGGTAAGCATACGTAACTACATAGGAAGATCAACTGTCGTGTGTCTGAGAAAGGGAGAGACATAACTAGCGAGGTAAGTGTATCGGTGCATGGGGAAAACTGTCACAGACTGATTTTTGGCCCTTTCTTTTTCTTTTGTTTTTCCGAGGTTTTTGCCTGAGTTTTCTTTTTCCGTGACTTTGTAGTCTAGAAACTGAAGAAGATGACCTCTTCTTTGCTTCCAGAGTGGCTTGACATTCCCAAATCTTTCCCTAGACCCTGTCATTTCCATCCTAGCCCAAATCCCAATATTCTTTTTATTGGGAATATTCCTTTTCTATTAAAGGAATAACTCCAATTGCCCTAGGTTGTGAAGCAACCTATATCTCCATCACTCCCAAAATTCCCAAATAATTTTCATAATTTTTTTGGGTCATATCTTGATCAAATATGGCAAAACTTTTCATTGCCATGTTCAAAAATAATCCTCCAATAATCCATTTCCTATTCTGCCCTAAATGGCACTTTGTGAAGGAAGTGTCATTTATATTTCTCCTATTGACTCCCGACCTTTTTGGGCATGTTTATATGTCGAAATAATTGCCTCATGCACAAGTTCAAATTTATTTTCCTAGCCAATCTTCCTCAGTGAATTTTCAAAGTTTCTGTCAGTTAGAAGGCTTTGTGAAGGAAGTACTAGCTAGGAGTACCCAAATGAGTTGAACTTTTTCACACTCCTTAATGTGCTCATATTAACCCATTCCACACATTTTCATCCCTATACAGTCATCTATGTGAGCACAGGAGCAAATCTTTGTTTCTGGCAATATTTTCAGGTTGTGAAGCAAGTATATTTTATATTGCTTCAAAAATCCTGATAAATTACCAAATCATTATTATACCCATAAAACTTATCTCCACCCATTTTGGAAGCATTGCATTGATACATTTGACCACCAATATTACTTCAAGTTTCTGTCCGGAGGAGATGTTTGTGAAGCAAGTGCTATTTTGGTTTGTCCATTTGGCATGAGCTTTTTAAATCATATTCATATGGCCTAATGACTAAGCCTTGCCCAATTTGAGCTCAAGTGGACACTCCATGTGAGTGCACCATCTTGATCTTCATTTCCGGACCAAGTATGCAGTTGTGAAGCAACTATAGGTTATCTTGGTCCATTTCCCCTCCAAACCCCCAGGACTGTAGTCCTTCCTATCCTAAACATCCCAGAAATCTTTTTTGGCCTCCAGGAGGTCTCATTTGACCTCATTGAGCTGATGAAGTTTACTGCAGTAAACTTCATAGGGTTATTTCGTTTTAACCAGAGTGCCTTTAACCGAGTTACCACCATAGCTGAGACCACCCTTCGAAGGACTACGAGGCAGACATGGTTTAACCTCAGTAAAAACTCTAGAGCACGACATGCCAGTGGTGACCACGAGGACAGCCAGCCAAAACGGTGGTCTAGCCACTGTTGGCCTCGGCATCGTCGCTCCGGCCGGTTCTGGCTTGTCCCCAGGTGTCTCACAGCTCAGCATCGTCGTCATCTTCACCCTGGACCCCTCTCCTCCTCCGGCAGCTTCCTTGCCGACGCTCGACGAAGAGTGCCCACGGGCGCACTGCGGCCGACCGAGCCTTAATGGCATTCGGCCGTTTCTCCTCTGCGTCCCTCGACCCCTTCTACCCCGTGAAGCTCTGCCCTGTGCCTCACCGTCGTCTTCCCCGAGCTCATGCACGCGGGCACGCGTCCGTGGCGCCGGCCACACATCCACGGCGACGCCAGCGAGGCAGCTCCTCCCCGCGGCTATATAAGCCACCCCCGAGGTCGTCCGGGCTCACCCCGAGCCTCACCACTCTACCAGCAACCTCCCTGTCCAGTCAAACGAGCTCGAGAAGCTCTCCTGCCCTCCCTATGCCGCCATAGCCGCCACCTCGGCCATCTCAAACCGGAGCATGCCCGAGTCCCCCTCCTCACCTAGCCACCACCATCGTCTTCCCCGTGATCCTGCGACCCTCCCCAGCCCCTCCATTCATCGCCGGAGTGCCTCGAGTGGCCGCACCCCCAAGACAACCACCGTCGGCCGCTCCTCTGTTGCCCCAAGCCGCGGCCGCCCTAGCTCTCCCCGGCGCCTGTCTCCTCTCTGAATGGAAGCGGCGTGGTCTCCCGAGCCCGCCGGTAGCTTCGCCCTCGCCGGAGACGGCCGGAGCCGGCCGGCCTGTCGCTGGTGACGCGCGCTCCCCTGCCTCTGTTCTGCTCGTCGGGAGGAAGAAGATGCCAGGCGAGGGAGAGAGAGAAAGAGGGAGTGGATAAGGTAGGCCTCACCTGTAAGCCTCTAAGCCGCCGGCCCCGCGTTGACCAGTCCACGCTGTCGTGGATAAGTGGAAACATATTCCCTGGAATACGTTTTCGCTGACCGAAAGCGTGTTACTGTTTTTGCGCTTCTGTCTTATCCACTCAGGGACTTATTTGTGATGAAATTTTTGTAGAAAAGTCCCTGAACTTCAACCCCTCGTAACTTTTTAACCATAACTCCAAATGAGGTGAAACCAACGCCCGCTTCTTCATTTTGTCGAGCCCATTCTGTTGGATCCATTTTCACTATGGTTTGACACTGTGAAAATGACCTTTATGCCCTTGCCCTTATTCAGCCCCCTCCGAGAGAGAATGTTTTCCGGCGAATCTTTCTGCGGCTTCACCGCACTTCTCCCCAGTGCTTTCTTCATCCCCAGGCAAGCCACAATACCTACTTGCATGATAGTCATGCAATAGCCATGGTTTTCAACTTGAATCTTTAATAAATGTTTGCTTGTTGAAAAGTTGGTTTTCGTTGTTCCGGCGATGTTCAGATTTGCATGTTCACTTTTGTGCTATGTTGTCTTGTACCCTGTGATCATGTTATACCTGCTAGTATTACCTTTCATATGTTTATGCTTGTTAGTAGTACATGTTGATGTTGGAGATGGTCATGCTAGTCAGTATGCGATGTTCAGTGGATATGATTTATTGTTGATATGGTGGAAAGTTATGTGATACTCTCATGGTGATGTTGATATCATGTTCCTGCATTTTATCATGACTCAGCATATTTGCATTCAAGTTAACCGGATTAAATTGAACTTGAACACCTGTTGGCTGAGTCATGGTGCCGCTGAATCGATGCTGACCAGTGCAACCACGCTACCGGTATGGGACGGTCCTAACTGGGTCTATTGTCGTGCCTCTGGTCGGTACCTCAATTTAGGGAAGGTTATGGGCGCGTGCTACCCTGATCAGGTAGGCGGAGAGCATAACCTTGTGAGCCCGTTGTTAAGTTAATTTTGGTACCGGATCCCAGTGTGGATCGTGGCCACGACGGTGGTCGAGGTGTCTGGAGGTAGACACGGGGCCACCCAGGACTAGCCTGGTGGGGTCTGAGTCGGAAGGGCCGGGAGAGTGTCATGACAATAAATCGGTTTTGTCGGAACGCCGTTGGTCCACCCGAATGGGACAGTGAGGCCATGGGTTTTGTTGTGTGGGTACAGTGTACTAACCTCTGTAGAGTGTATATTAATCTATCGATAGCCGCACCCGCGGATAAGGGCCTAGGTCGAGAGAAGGTCACACCATGAGTCAACAGTAATAAAAATAATGTGCTTAATAAAAGTGAGATAAGTTGGCCAAGTGTTGGTCGGGTTGTGATCGCCGTAAGGATCACGGGCCATTTAGTGGTCGGGTTGTGATCGCAGTAAGGATCACGGGCCATGTATTGGTCGGGTTGTGATCATCGTAAGGATCACAGTTTGGGACCCAGTGTTGGTCGGGTGGTGATCGCCGTAAGGATCACGATGGTATCAAGGATACCGAGTTGTTGTATATTCGTGATGTTGTACGAGAATCATGGGTAAAGGTCAAGCTCCTTGTGTTCATTTACTAATCACGACGGTATTGTTTATACCAAGCTTGATTTGATCCTGAGATGATCGTGTGATGTCCGAGGTTGGTAAGTGATGCATGTGTTGGTTACGAGGTAACCGAGCAGAATAAGTGGTGCATATGGTGTCATCATGTTGCATGCTAGTATTGTCGGATTAATATGTTCATGCCTTGTTCATGTTGTGATTAGCTGTATCAAGTTTATGTTGGTCATGCTAGGTTATTCTGCTGAGATCATGTTAATCCCTGCTTAACCTGTAATTGCCATGCTGTTGTCTGCCTTGAATGCTTCTGGTTATTGTGAGCTTGCAAGTACATTCAATGTACTGACCTGGCATGTCATGCCAGTTTGTAGGTCATGCCGGATTTGATTGCTTGCTTGTCGTGGTTTCCGTTCGTGCGAGCTAGGATAAGTGTTCCAGCCAGAGACCCTGCGTAGTGGAGTTCACCACCGTCGCTATTGTTCTGCTGCTAGAGTTATTCCGCTGCTTCGAGTTGTTCTGCTGCTTGCATAGAGCAACTAAGGATGGCGTAGTGTCGTCGTACCGATGTTATTCATTGTAATATCGGAGACCTTGTATTCATATTCGTGTAATAATAGAAAGCTAGTTTGTTCTATGCTAAGCAGTGCCGTATTCCAGAAGACTTCTCCATGATCTCTGGACTGGAATATGGGGTGTTCCGGTTTTCTCTGAGCCGGGGTGCCACAGGCTTGGTATTAGAGCAGGTCTGGCTGTAGGACGCCTTAGACCGCGCGAATGTTAGAAGGCGGTAGTATAAACCCCAGTTGGTTTGTTGCACTTGATTGCTGCATTTGTTTGTCGCATAGCATGCATATAGATTATTATTTAGTCGCTAACGGTTTATCTAGTGAGCGTAGTTGGCATCGGTTCGGATCCACTACAGCTCAACCTTTGCATTTCTCCAGTTCCTTTTGGTGCTTGGTGTCATTTCTGTCCCAGCAGAGCGATGCCAAGTGATCCCGACACTGTTTGCAAAAATGATGCTCAGGTATCGCACCGATGTCTTTCTTTCAGTCCCGCCTATCGTTTCGGTGATGGACATGCGTCGATCCCGAATAGTTCTTTTATTTTGTCGTGTTGGCAACCCTTAATGATCTTAGATATCAAGAAAGGGCAATGTCAGCAGCCTCAGTTTTTCCCCGCTATCCTATTTCTTGGACGAGTACGGATCTTTTTCCGTCCGCTTGATAATAATGTGGTTGCGACCTTCGTGTCCCACTACATGATTACCAAGTACGTCCTCGCCTCCGAGCTAGTCCAGGTTGCTATCTGGCTAAGCTAGCACTTGGTGTAGCGCTGTTTACACCAATTCTTCCGCACATTTATTCATCCTCGTGCACATCATCACAGCATTTTCGACCGCAATACCGTAGTTTCCGCGAGATTTGTGTGCTTATGTGTGCATGCATATTATTGTGTGAGTAGCAATAATATGTGATGATTGCTTGATTTATTATTTTAATAGTATGCTTGTGTGCTTTTGTTTTTGTCATTTCTGTTGTTCCTTTCTTTGGGCCTTCGGTGTTACAAATTTTTTCCCTATTAAAGTTGCTCGTCAGCGGACACTGGACCCGAAGAGTCAGCAAGAAATACATATCTTTGGGAATTCAGCTAAACAAAATGGAATTATCAGCTGACTGAAGTGAAATTGGGAATATCTTGTCTGGATGCAAAAGAAATCCTGGATGGACCGCCAGTATCAAGTTTGCATTAGCGTGCACTCGTCACAATAAAATGATTAAATTAGCCAGAAGTTAAATTGTGTGCAAGGTTGACAGAATATTATCAAAGGTATGGCTCAGATGCAAGTTTAATTCTTCGTTGAGGATGATTTTGGAACTCGATGTACCTGGAAGCAAGCAAAAATATGGCATATACTCAGAAAGAAGGATAGTCCTACAAAACCCTTTTCATGCAAGAAATCAACATCAAAAATATTCAGATGGTTATATATGTGGAAATCCGCATATCACAATAAGAAGGTTCTGGTGTAAGCAACCCAATTTTACCTCGCAAGATACCAGAGAAGCTTCCAAGGCAAGATTCATCTATCTTCCTCAGTACGATACATGGATGATTTTCTATACAAGGTACTCCGTCTTCGTCACTAAGCAATCGCAAAAGCTTTCGGCATAAGGTACTAAGTTCTTCCCCAGCAAAGTGTTTAAGGGGGTAAGCTTCTGAAGCACGATACCCAGTCTTCTTCAGTTGTCCAATGAAAGTTTCGAGCACAAGCCAGCAAATATTCCTTAGAAGACATTGGTACAAGGTAGTACGCTGTGAATTGACAGCATATGGCAGTGAATCCCAAGAATCAGATCCGCAACAGTTTGGTCAGAAGCAAGAATCAGTCAGAATACACGTCTGTCTCAGAACCAGGTCCTCATATATATGCAATGAGCATACAATCAAGATCGTACAAGTCACTCGGATGAGGATCTGACAACCACGTGAGGATGATTAAGAGAAGAAAGCCAGTATACACCACAGTGTGACAAAGGATTATGAGGATTGACGACATCAATGAGCTCAATACAAGTACCCGTGAACCTGGAAAATGATCCTGATGAGCCCTTGTCCCCTTTTCTCCAATGATGGCACCACGCCTATGATCTGAGCTGTTTCTAGCTATCCGGGGTGGATGCCGATTTTTGTTTCTCTCTTCAACAACTGTCACGAGTCCGAGCCGCTTTTCGGCCGTCTCGTATAGCTGTTGAGTTTCTTTTTGTGACAGTAGCCCTATAGCTGCTTTTTGGCTATTTTAGGGAGCTGCCACCTTCTTCTTATCGACCTGGTCTCATGCTCTGAGCTGTTTTTCGGCCGTCCTGAGCCGTGGTTGAGTTATTTCAGTAATGTCTCAGATGTGAGTTGTAAAGACCGTTCGGGTGGCTACTGATTTATTTGCCGAGTTTCTTGCAAGGGTTTCGGATGATCATTTCCCAACGATCAGAATTTGAGAAGTGTTGAACCTATCATTTAATGGTTTACCTTATCAGAAAAGTAAGGATAAGTTATGATTGCGGAAAAATTGCACCGACGGTACCTACGGTCATACGAAAAAGCAATATGGCCCAACTCTTTCAGCCAAGGATCCATACCAAGAAAACAATAATGAAGGAGAAAGACCAGTGATGCAGGTATAAAAATTGTTGCACGACCCCATTGGAACCCAAAGGACTTGCATTTAGTGAAAAAACTCAATGCAATGAGTCAGAGCTTGAGTTTTCATCAGAAAATTTGATCATCATTACATGAAAGGTTGTCAGTGCCCGGGGCACACCCAGCGGAAATCACTTTTGGATTTGTGAGACGGACATATATTTCAGTCGTGATAATTAAATCACACTCAGCTAGTCAGCAGATCTGAAAATAAATTGGAGCCTATATAAGATTGAACAAGCCAGGTAAGATCTGTCAGAATGTGGATACAGTAAATCAAACTACCCCAGGGCCAGTCAGATAAAGATTTAATGGGAACAACAATAAAGGAAAAAGGATACCCGAGATGGAAACGTTTTCCTTAAGTCAGAATATTCATACTTGTTCCCTGAGCAACCAAATCTCGAGGACGAGATTTCTTTAAGGGGGTAAGGTTTGTCACAGACTGATTTTTGGCCCTTTCTTTTTCTTTTGTTTTTCCGAGGTTTTTGCCTGAGTTTTCTTTTTCCGTGACTTTGTGGTCTGGAAACTGAAGAAGATGACCTCTTCTTTGCTTCCAGAGTGGCTTGCCATTCCAAAATATTTCCCTAGACCCTGTCATTTCCATCCTAGCCCAAATCCCAATATTCTTTTTATTGGGAATATTCCTTTTCTATTAAAGGAATAACTCCAATTGCCCTAGGTTGTGAAGCAACCTATATCTCCATCACTCCCAAAAATCCCAAATAATTCTCATAAATTGTTTGGGTCATATCTTGACCAAATATGGCAAAAAATTAATTTCCATGTTCAAAAATAATCCTCCAATAATTCATTTCCTATTCTGCCCTGAATGGCACTTTGTGAAGGAAGTGTCATTTATATTTCTCCTATTGACTCCCAACCTTTTTGGGAATGTTTATATGTCGAAATAATTGCCTCATGCACAAGTTAGAATTTATTTGCCTAGCCAATCTTCCTCAGTGAATTTTCAAAGTTTCTGTCAAACAAAAGGCTTTGTGAAGGAAGTACTAGCTCGGAGCACCCAAATGAGTTGAACTTTTGCACACTTCTTAATGCGCTCATGTTAACCCCTTCCACACATCTATGTGAGCACAGGAGAAAATCTTTGTTTCTGGCAATATTTTCAGGTTGTGAAGCAAGTATATTTTATATTGCTTCAAAAATCCTGATAAATTAGCAGATCATTCTTATACGCACAAAAATTCTCTCCACCCATTTTGGCATCATTTCGTTGTTCCATTTGACCACCAATATTATTTCAAGTTTCTGTCCGGAGGAGATGTTTGTGAAGCAAGTGCTATTTTGGTTTGTCCATTTGGCATGAGCTTTTTACATCATCTTCATATGGCCTAATGACTAAGCCTTGCCCAATTTGAGCGCAAGTGGACACTCCATGTGAGTGCACCATCCTGATCTTCATTTCTAGACCAAGTATGCTGTTGTGAAGCAATTATAGTTTATCTTGGTCCATTTCCCCTCCAAACCCCCAGGACTGTAGTCCTTCCTATCCTAAACATCCCAGACATCTTGTTTGGCCTCTAGTAATTCTCAGTTGACCTCATTGAGCTGATGAAGTTTACGGCAGTAAACTTCATATGGTTATTTCGTTTTAACCAGAGTGCCTTTAACCGAGTTACCACCATAGTTGAGACCACCCTTCGAAGGACTACGAGGTAGACATGTTTTAACCTCAGTAAAAACTCCAGAGCATGCCATTCCAGTGGTGACCATGAGGACAGCCAGCCAAATTGGTGGTCTAGCCACTGTTCGCCTCGGCATCATCGCTCCGGCCGGTTCTGGCTTGTCCCCAGGTGTCTCACAGCTCAGCATCGTCGTCCTCTTCCAGCTGGACCCCTCTCCCCCACCGGTAGCTTCCTCGCCGACGCTCGATGATGAGTGCCCACGGGCGCACTATGGCCGACCGAGCCTTAATGGCGTTCGGCCGATTCTCCTCTGCGTCCCTCGACCCCTTCTACCCTGTGAAGCTCTACCCTGTGCCTCGCCATCGTCTTCCCCGAACTCATGCACGCGGGCACGCATCCGTGGGGCCGGCCATGCGTCCATGGCGACGCCAGCGAGGCAGCTCCTCCCTGCGGCTATATAAGCCACCCCCGAGGTCGTCCGAGCTCACCCCAAGCCTCACCACTCTCCCAGCAACCTCCCCGTCCAGTCAAACGAGCTCGAGAAGCTCTCCTGCCCTCCCTATGCCGCCATAGCCGCCGCCTCGGACATCTCAAATCCGAGCATGCCCGAGTCCCCCTCCTCTCCTAGCCACCACCATCGTCTTCCCCGTGCTCCGGCGACCCTCCCCAGCCCCTCCATTCATCACCGGAGTGCCTCGAGTGGCCGCGCCCCTAAGACAACCATCGCCGGCCGCTCCTTTGTTGCCCCAAGCCGTGGCCGCCCTAGCTCTCCCCGGCGCCTGTCTCCTCTCTGAATGGAAGCGACGTGGTCTCCCGAGCCTGTCGGTAGCTTCGCCCTCGCCGGAGACGGCTAGAGTCGGCCGGCCCGTCGCTGGTGACGCGCGCTCCCCTACCTTTGTTCTGCTCGTCGGGAGGAAGAAGATGCCAGGCGAGGGAGAGAGAGAAAGAGGGAGTGGATAAGGTAGGCCCCACCTATAAGCCTCTAAGCCGCCGGCCCCGCGTTGACCAGTCCACGCTGACATGGATAAGTGGAAACATATTCCGCGGAATACGTTTTCGCTGACCGAACGCGTGTTTCTGTTTTTGCGCTTCTGTCTTATCCACTCAGGGACTTATTTGTGATGAAATTTTTGCAGAAAAGTCCCTGAACTTCAACACCTCGTAACTTTTTAACCATAACTCTAAATGAGGTGAAACCAACGCTCACTTCTTCGTTTCGTCGAGCCCGTTCTGTTGGTTCCATTTTCACTATGGTTTGACACTCTGAAAATGACCTTTATGCCCTTGCCCTTATTCAGCCCCCTCCGAGAGAGAACGTTTTTCGACGAATCTTTCCGCGGCTTCACCGCACTTCTCCCCGGTGCTTTCTTCATCCCCAGGCAAGTCACAATACCCACTTGCATGATAGTCATGCAATAGCCATGGTTTTCAACTTGAATCTTTAATAAATGTTTGCTTGTTGAAAAGTTGGTTTTCGTTGTTCCGGCGATGTTCAGATTTGCATGTTCACTTTTGTGCTATGTTGTCTTGTACCTTGTGATCATGTTATACCTGCTAGTATTACCTTTCATATGTTTATGCTTGTTAGTAGTACATGTTGATGTTGGAGATGGTCCTGCTAGTCAGTATGCGATGTTCAGTGGATATGATTTATTGTTGATATGGTGGAAAGTTATGTGATACTCTCATGGTGATGTTGATATCATGTTCATGCATTTTATCATGAGTCAGCATATTTGCATTCAAGTTAACCGGATTAAATTGAACTTGAACACCTATTGGCTGAGTCATGGTGCCGCTGAATCGATGCTGACCAGTGCAACCACGCTTACCGGTATGGGATGGTCCTAACTGGGTCTATTGTCGTGCCTCTGGTCGGTACCTCAATTTATTGAAGGTTATGGGCGCGTGCTACCCTGATCAGGTAGGCGGAGCATAACCTTGTGAGCCTGTTGTTAAGTTAATTTTGGTACCGGATCCCAATGTGGATCGTGGCCACGATGGTGGTCGAGGTGTCTGGAGGTAGACACGGGCCCACCCAGGACTAGCCTGGTGGGGTCTGAGTCGGAAGGGCCGGGAGAGTGTCATGACAATAAATCGGTTTTGTCGGAACGCCGTTGGTCCACCCGAATGGGAGAGTGAGGCCATGGGTTCTGTCATGTGGGTACAGTGTACTAACCTCTGTAGAGTGTATATTAATCTATCGATAGACGCACCCGCGGATAAGGGCCTAGGTCAAGAGAAGGTCACACCATGAGTCAACAGTAATAAAAATAATGTGCTTAAGAAAAGTGAGATAAGTTGGCCAAGTGTTGGTCGGGTTGTGATCACCATAAGGATCACGGGCCATTTAGTGGTCGGGTTGTGATCGCTGTAAGGATCACGGGCCATGTATTGGCCGGGTTGTGATCGCCGTAAGGATCACAGTTTGGGACCCAGTGTTGGTCGGGTGGCGATCGCCGTAAGGATCACGATGGTATTAAGGATACCGAGTTGTTGTATATTCGTGATGTTGTACGAGAATCATGGGTAAATGTCAAGCTCCTTGTGTTCATTTACTAATCGCTATGGTATTGTTTATACCAAGCTTGATTTGATCCTGAGATGATCGTGTGATGTCCGAGGTTGGTAAGTGATGCATGTGTTGGTTACGAGGTAACCGAGCAGAATAAGTGGTGCATATGGTGTCATCATGTTGCATGCTAGTATTGTCGGATTAATATGTTCATGCCTTGTTCATGTTGTGATTAGCTATATCAAGTTTATGTTGGTCATGCTAGGTTATTCTGATGAGATCATGTTAATCCCTGCTTAACCTGTAATTGCCATGTTGTTGTCCGCCTTGAATGCTTCTGGTTATTGTGAGCTTGCAAGTACATTCAATGTATTGACCTGGCGTGTCATGCCAGTTTGTAGGTCATGCCGGATTTGATTGCTTGCTTGTCGTGGTTTCCGTTCGTGCGAGCTAGGATAAGCGTTCCAGCCAGAGTCCCTGCGTAGTGGAGTTCACCACCGTCGCTTTTGTTCCGCTGCTAGAGTTATTCCGCTGCTTCGAGTTGTTCTGCTGCTTGCATAGAGCAACTAAGGATGGCGTAGTGTCGCCGTACCAATGTTATTCATTGTAATATCGGAGACCTTGTATTCATATTTGTGTAATAATAGAAAGCTAGTTTGTTCTATGCTAAGCAGTGCCGTATTCCAGAAGACTTCTCCGTGATCTCTGGGCTGGAATACGGGGCGTTCCGGTTTTCTCTGAGCCCGGGTGCCACAGGCTTGGTATCAGAGCAGGTCTGGCTGTAGGACGCGCTAGACCGCGCGAATGTTAGAAGGCAGTAGTATAAACCCAGTTGGTTTGTTGCACTTGATTGCTGCATTTGTTTGTCGCATAGCATGCATATAGATTATTATTTAGTCGCTAACGGTTTATCTAGTGAGCGTAGTTGGCATCAGTTCGGATCCACTACAGCTCAACCTTTGCATTTCTCCAGTTCCTTTCGGTGCTTGGTGTCATTTTTGTCCCAGCAGAGCGATGCCAAGTGATCCCGACACTGTTTGCAAAAATGATGCTCAGGTATCGCACTGATGTCTTTCTTTCAGTCCCGCCTATCGTTTCGGTGATGGACATGCGTTGATCCCGAATCGTTCTTTTATTTTGTCGTGTTGGCAACCCTTAATGATCTTAGATATCAAGAAAGGGCAATGTCAGCAGCCTCAGTTTTCCCCCGCTATCCTATTTCTTGGACGAGTACGGATCTTTTTCCGTCCGCTTGATAATAATGTGGTTGCGACCTTCGTGTCCCACTACATGATTACCAAGTACGTCCTCGCCTCCGAGCTAGTCCAGGTTGCTATCTGGCTAAGCTAGCACTTGGTGTAGCGCTGTTTACACCAATTCTTCCGCACATTTATTCATCCTCGTGCACATCGTCACGGCATTTTAGACCGCAATACCGGAGTTTCCGCGATATTTGTGTGCTTAGGTGTGCATGCATATTATTGTGTGAGTAGCAATAATATGTGATGATTGCTTGATTTATTATTTTAGTAGTATGCTTGTGTGCTTTTGTTTTTGTCGTTTCTGTTGTTCCTTTCTTTGGGCCTTCGGTGTTACAAATTTTTTCCCTATTAAAGTTGCTCGTCAGCGGACACTGGTCCCGAAGAGTCAGCAAGAAATACATATATTTGGGAATTCAGCTAAACAAAATGGAATTATCAGCTGACTGAAGTGAAATTGGGAATACCTTGTCTGGATGCAAAAGAAATCCTGGATGGACTGCCAGTATCAAGTTTGCATTAGTGTGCACTCGTCACAATAAAATGATTAAATCAGCCAGAAGATAAATTGTGTGCAAGGTTGACAGAATATTATCAAAGGTATGGCTCAGATGCAAGTTTAATTCTTCGTTGAGGATGATTTTGGAACTCGATGTACCTGGAAGCAAGCAAAAATATGGCATATACTCAGAAAGAAGGATAGTCCTGCGAAACCCTTTTCATGCAAGAAATCAACATCAAAAATATTCAGATGGTTATATATGTGGAAATCCGCATATCACATTAAGAAGGTTCTGGTGTAAGCAACCCACTTTTCCCTCGCAAGATACTAGAGAAGCTTCCAAGGCAAGATTCATATATCTTCCTCAGTACGATACATGGATGATTTTGTATACAAGGTACTCTATCTTCTTCACTAAGCAACCGCAAAAGCTTCCGGCATAAGGTACTAAGTTCTTCCCCAGCAAAGTCTTTAAGGGGGTAAGCTTCTGAAGCACGATACCTAGTCTTCTTCAGTTGTCCAATGAAAGTTTTGAGCACAAGCCAGCAAATATTCCTCAGAAGACATTGGTACAAGGCAGTACGCTGTGAATTGACAGCATATGGCAGTGAATCCCAAGAATCAGATCCACAACAGTTTGGTCAGAAGCAAGAATCAGTCAGAATACATGTCTGTCTCAGAACCAGGTCCTCATATATATGCAATGAGCATACCATCAAGATCGTACAAGTCACTCGGATGAGGATCTGACAACCACGTGAGGATGATTAAGAGAAGAAAGCCAGTATACACCATAGTGTGACAAAGGATTATGAGGATTGACGACATCAATGAGCTCAATACAAGTACCCGTGAACCTGGAAAATGATCCTGATGAGCCCTTGTCCCCTTTTCTCCAATGATGGCACCACGCCTATGATCTGAGCTGTTTCTAGCTATCCGGGGTGGATGCCGATTTTTGTTTCTCTCTTCAACAACTGTCACGAGTCTGAGCTGCTTTTCGGCCGTCTCGTATAGCTGTTGAGTTTCTTTTTGTGACAGTAGCCCTATAGCTGCTTTTTGGCTATTTAGGGAGCTGCCACCTTTTTCTTATCGACCCGGTCTCATGCTCTGAGCTGTTTTTCGGCCGTCCTGAGTCGTGGTTGAGTTATTTCAGTAATGTCCCAGATCTGAGTTGTAAAGACCGTTCTGGTGGCTACTGATTTATTTGTCGAGTTTCTTGCAAGGGTTTCGGATGATCATTTCCCAACGATCGGAATTTGAGAAGTGTTGAACCTATCATTTAATGGGTTACCTTATAAGCAAAGTAAGGATAAGCTATGATTCCGGAAAAATTGCACCGACAGTACCTACGGTCATACGAAAAAGCAATATGGCCCAACTATTTCAGCCAAAGATCCAGACCAAGAAAACAATAATGAAGGAGAAAGACCACTGATGCAGGTATAAAAATTGTTGCATGACCCCATTGGAACCCAAAGGACTTGCATTTAGTGGAAAAACTCAATGCAATAAGTCAGAGCTTGAGTTTTCATCAGAAAATTTGATCATCATTACATGAAAGGTTGTCAGTGCCCGGGGCACACCCAGCGGAAATCACTTTTGGATTTGTTAGACGGACATATATTTCAGTCGTGATAATTAAATCACACTCAGCTAGTCAGCAGATCTAAAAATAAATTGGAGCTTATAAAAGAACGAACAAGCTAGGTAAGATCTGTTAGAATGTGGAGCTTATAAAAGAACGAACAAGGAAGTGATGATGTATTTGTGGTCGTGGATAGATTCTCTAAGATGGCTCATTTCATCCCATGTCGCAAGACAACGGATGCTCACCATGTGGCAAACCTTTCTTTTGAGAAGTGGTCAGACTTCATGGAGTACCAAGGTCCATTGTCTCGGACCGTGATAGCAAGTTTCTTGCTGCATTTTGGCTCACTTTGTGGAAGCAATTCAACACTGAATTGAAATTTTCTAGCACTGCTCATTCACAAACAGATGGACAAACGGAAGTGGTGAACAAGTTTTTGGGTAATCTGATCCGTTGCATTTGTGGAGAAAGAAAGGGACAACGGGATTTGGCTCTATCTCTTGCAGAGTTCTCCTACAATAACTCCAAGCATAGATCCACAGGAGCCCTTTTTCCATTGTCTACAGTAAAGTTCCAACACATGTGGTGGACCTAGTGAAGCTACCATCAGGGGGAAACTCAAAATCAGCATTGTCCTTTGCTGATAATTACACCGAGTTATTTGAAGAGATTCGTGGTGTTCTGGAAGCACAAAATCAGAAATATAAACAACTTGCTGATTCCAAAAGGAGGCCAAAATCATTCCAAGTTGGTGATGAGGTGATTGCTCTACCTTCGAAAAGAGAGACTGCCTTCAGGTGTTAAGGGCAAGCTTAGACGGCGAAGGTATGGGCCCTTCTCTATCATGAGGAAGATGAATGATAATGCTTATGTGATCGATCTTCCAAGCGACATGGGCATATCCAACACTTTCAATGTTGCTGTTATGTGGGGAACCACATGGTCGGAGGGCCCAAGCCCTGGTCGCACCACCCCCTGGTCCAGCCCAAAGTGGTTAGGATTCCTGTACTGCTACAAGTAGTTATTAAGGTTTAGATTCGTATTAGGTTTAGAGTCCAGATTAGTTAGTAGGTTCAGATTCGAAATAAGTGCAGAGTCCAGATTAGAACTTGTTCCAGAGTCCAGATTGTATTCCCTTTGAGTTAGCTTGTCAGCCAAGTTATTCCTGTTATATATGGGGCTTCTCCCACGATCAATAAAGCATCAGAATTCAGAGTATTACTATCTTTTAGGCCTTAGAGTAAGAGCATCTCCAATAGATGGTCCAAATTTTGACGGTCCAAAATCGGAGATGTAAAATTTGGACCGCCAAAAAGTGTGTTTTGGAGCTCCGAAAAAGGCCAACTCCAACAGATGGTCCAAATTCATGGTCCAAAAGAGCAACTCCAATAGATGGTCCAAATTCATGGCCCAAAATAGGTTGGAGATGCCTTAGGGAATTTTGTCGAACACCTTGTGCACGCGGTGCAAGAAGATGGCTGCCGGTTGGATTGGCTGCTGCTGATGGCTGCGGTAGGCTCCGGACGGTGGCGGTGATAAGAAATGAGCTTGGAGGCCGGCCAAGAGGAGCTCGGCGGGCGGCGAAGAATAGTTCGGCAGCCGGGTGGAGGGCTTGGTGCGGCGGTCGTGCGGCCGGCGCAACGGCCGTGGACAGGCTCACGGCCGGCGGGGAGGAGGTCAGCGGCAGCCTAAGACCCAGCGGAGGCCTACCGTGGTAGCCGGACCACCGGAGGCGCCGAATCCCGTGCCGGCTGCCTCCCGATTCGGCGGTGTCCGGGAGGCTGGGGCGACGGCGGCGGAGGGCGGCGGCGGGGATGTGGGGTGGTGGCGGCGCCGCCGGCGAGGTTTTGGGCGGTCGCGGCGGCGGATTCCGGCCGGCTGGTCTTTGGGCGGGCGGACGGGCGTAGGCGGGAAAGGAAATGAAGTGGCAGTTGGGCGTTCACGGGCGGCGGCTGGTTTTGGACCAGCTGCACCTCGGGATGTAAATTTGCACCGCGAGGTGTTGTATTTACATCACGAGGAGGCCGCGGTCCAATTTTTTTTTGCATATGGACCGTCTGTTGGAGCAGCGTTTTTTGCCCCAGACGGTCCAAAAGTTAGGTACTTTTACCTTTGGACCATCTATTAGAGATGCTCTAGAGTTTGTTCCATCTGGTATCAGCGTCATCTACGATGGTGGATGATGACAAAGACGACGGCGGCAACATCAACCTCACGCTCAAGGAGCTAGCGACCCAGCTGAAGGAGATGGTGGTGTAACGGGCCACGGATCAGGATTCCATGGAGGGCCTCGTCCAGCACCCCAGCGCTCCACCTTCCACCTTGGTCGACCTGCGAGCGGCAGTGCCGGCAGCCAGCGGCTCCTCCGCCTCCTCCACACCGTCCAGTACCTTCGCGCCCTCACCACCACTGCCCTCACCACTGTCCCCACCCTCCTGAGCGTCGAATTTGACCCACGCTTTCCCCACCGCCGTCACCGCCCCAGTTTTTGGCCTCCCAACCTCATTTTTACCCTCCGTTCAACCCAGCTTTCCACCACGCATCTCTGCCACCACTTCCCTACCAACAGCCACCCGCCAATTCTTATCAGCCACTTCCTCAAACACTACGGACCCAACCCACCTATGCCGCCTCACCATACTTCACGTCAATTGCCCCCCTCCCATACTAGCACCTTGGTTCTGACTCTGGCTCCGGTGTCCCACGCTTTCACAAGCTAAAATTTCCTACTTATGATGGTTCCGTTGATCCGCTTGGCTGGCTTCATCGGTGTGAGCAATTCTTCCGGGGACAGCGCAGGGAGGAGGCTGACAAGGTGTGGACAGCGGCATACCACCTAGTCGACAATGCTCAGTTCTAGTACCTCTAGTTTGAGCGTGATCATGGCATTCCCTCCTGGCATCACATCAAGGAGGCATGTCACCTTCAGTTTGGGCCGTCTCTACGCGCCAACCCCCTGGGCGAGTTGGCTCGGCTTCAGTTCACCTCTACGGTTGCCGACAACACCAACAGATTTATGGCGCTGTTGTGCAGGACCAGCGAACCATTAAGCTCAGCCCAGAAGCGTTTCCTGTACACAGTCGGACTTCCTGAAGGCCTCAAAGTCGATGTCGAGCTTCAGCAAGCGGTGGACCTCCACACGGCAGTATCCCTCGCTAAGGCATATGAACAACGCCATCTGTTCGCACCACTCATGGCCCCGACACGTCCCCGTGGTTCGATGTCTTGGGCACGAGGGCCAACTTTGCCGCCTGCTGCATGTCCCATGCCACGAGGCGTTCCTGCTACAACTACTGCCCCTACAACGGCTCCTCGCGCTACGCGCCACCTCACGCCTACCGAGATGGCTGAACGCCGCTGCCAAGGTCTGTTACAATTGTGATGAGCAGTACGTCCCAGGTCATCGATGTGCACGCTTGTTCTTCATGGAGCTCGATGATTTTGCGCTCGAGGATGCACCTTTGGAGGAGGAACCAGAGACGGCACACATCTTGCTTCATGCCATCACCGGGCTATGGAGTATCCGCGTGATTGACACCATACAACTGCGTATGATCATCGGCACTCATACCTTCTCTGCCTTACTGGACACAGGCTCGACACACAGTTTCATCAACTCAGCTGTGGTTGACGCACTCGGCCTAACTCCAGAGACTTGTCCCGGTCTACGGGTCATGGTGGTCAACGGGGACACGCTTGTTAGTGATGGCCTATGTCATGGCATCCCCATCAACATTGAGGGCTGCCACTTCCGGGTTGACTGCTTCACGCTTCCACTTGGTGGCTTTGACCTTGTCCTTGGAGTCGACTGGCTCCGTTCCCTCGGACCGATTTTGTGGGATTTTGATCACCACAACGTGACCGCTGTCCTTGCTGGTTCCCAGTCACATGGAACGGATTGGTGGTGCCCGCCTTGCCTGCTGTTCCCGCGATCACGAGTGAGGACTTTGGCCTCATGGGTAACATGCTCGACGAGTTTGCTGACCTCTTCGCCACTCCGACCATGTTGCCTCCAGGACGCTCTCGCGACCACCGCATTCGGCTTCTACCTAACACCTCGCCAGTTGTTGTTCGGCCATACCGCTATGCGCAACTTCAGAAGGACGAGCTTGAGCGCCAGTGCACGGAGATGTTGGCCCAAGGCATCATCTGCCCCAACGACCCAGCCTTCTCTTCACCCGTCCTCCTCGTCAAGAAACGGGATGGCTCATGGCACTTTTGCATCGACTATCGGGTGTTGAACGATCATACCGTAAAGGACAAGTTTCAATTCCTGTCGTTGATAAGTTGCTGGATGAACTTCGGGGCGCCAGGTTCTTCACCAAGCTTGACCTGCGCTCACAGTATCATCAGGTACGGATGCACCCTGATGATGTTGCTAAGACGGTGTTTCACACACATGATGGCCACTATGAGTTCTTGGTTATGCCATTTGGCTTAACCAACGCACCAGTAACCTTCCAGGCTTTGATGAATGACATCTTGCACCCTTTTTTGTGCAAATTGTCCTCGTTTTCTTTGATGACATCTTAATCTTCATCTCATCCTGGTCGGAGCACTTGCGCCATCTTCGTGTTGTCTTTCAGGTCATGCGGCAGCAGTCCCTCTTCTTCAAGCGCAAATGCTTTGGTGAGTCCTCCGTGGCCTACCTGGGTCATGTCATTGATGTTGATGGGGTGGCCATGGATAAGGATAAGGTGCGCGCAGTTGCTGACTAGCCTATGCCTTGTTTGGTCCGGGCGTTACGCGGCTTCTTGGGGCTGGCCGGCTACTATCGCAAGTTCATCAAGGACTTCGGCATGCTCGCTGCTCCTCTCATGCGCCTACTCAGCAAGGAGGGATTTCGGTGGTGCCCAGAGGCAGCGGATGCCTTCCAGGTGCTCAAGCATGCCCTTGGTCAAGATCCGGTGCTCCAGATGCCGGACTTTGACAATCGCTTCATTGTTGAGTGTGGCGCCTCTGGGACTGGCTTTGGTGCCGTTCTTCACCAAGGTGCGGGGCCCTTGGCCTTTTTGAGTAGGCCCATTGCTTCACGCCATGCCAAGCTTGCTGCCTATGAGCGGGAACTCATTGTACTGGTTCAGGCTGTACGTCACTGGCGGCCATATCTTTGGGGTCGTGCCTTTACCGTACGCACCGACCACTACAGCCTGAAGTTTCTCCTCGACCAGCAGCTTTCGCCAATCCCTCAACACCAACGGGTCAGCAAATTGTTTGGATTCGACTTCACTGTCGAGTTTCGCCCGGGCTGCCTCAACATCGTTGCTGACGCCCTCTCCCGTCGTGATGCCGATGCAGCATCTATGCTTTGTGCTCTCTTGCTGCCAATCTTCACCGTCTTTGAGGACCTACGGCGAGAGATCGACGCTTCCCCTGAGTTGACCTCCCTTCATGATGGTATTCACGCCGGTGATCACGACCACCCCTGGAGTTGTCCCGACAACTTGATTCTTCACGGGCGTCGGGTGCATGTGTTGCCCACCTCCTCATCTATACCAGTGATTTTGCAACATGCTCACGGCGCTCACGAGGGGGTCCAAAAGACGCTTCATGTGCGCCTCCATGGACTTCCACAGTCCATTGTCAGTGATCGAGTTGTCAGTGATCGAGATCCTGTCTTCACCAACAACTTTTGGCGTGAGTTATTCAAGTTGTCCGGCGTTCAGCTTCACATGAGCTCAACCTTTCACCCCCAGTCTGATGGGCAGGCTGAAGTTGTCAACAAAATATCGCAATGTACCTGCGTTGCCTCACTGGTGATCGGCCACGGCGCTGGGTCGATTGGTTGCCCTAGGCGGAATTCTGCTACAACACGTCCTACCACTCCGCTCTTTGTGCCACTCCATTCGAGGTTGTCTATGGCCGGCCACCGCCATGTCTTCGTGACTATGTTCCTGGCGAGGCCAAGGTGGCAGCTGTGGACGCCTTGCAGGATCGCGTCAACTTCGTTCGTGAGGTTGGTGAGCGTCTCCATCAAGCGCAGCAGCGGGCAAAGCATTATTATGATGACAAGCATCGAGAGCTGGCATTTGGCGTCGGTGATCGGGTGTGGCTTCGCCTTCACCATCATGCGGCAACATTGTTACCAGGTCACAAGCATGGCAAATTGTCTCCTCACTTCTATGGGCCTTTCCAAGTCACTGAAGTCATTGGTTCTGTTGCATAGACTCGCGCTGCCTGCTGGAACTCGGCTCCATGATGTATTCCATGTCAGTCTCCTGAACATTTCATGGTGAACCACCAGCTACTCCTGCTATACTTGCTGCCATTGAGGATGGCAATGTGGTGCCTGCACCAACCAAGATTCTTCAATCCATCATTCGCCGCGGCGTGAAGCATGTTCTTGTGCAGTGGGTTGGGGCTTCTGAAGATGATGCAACATGGGAGCCGTTGGATGAGTTCATTGCTCGTTTTCGCACGTTTCAGCTCGAGGATGAGCTGTTTGTGGAGGGAGGGAGACATGTTATGTGGGGAACCACATTTGGTCGGAGGGCCCAAGCCCTCGTCGCACCATCCCTCGGTCCAAGCCCAAAGTGGCTAGGATTCCTGTACTGCTACAAGTAGTTATTAAGGTTCAGATTCGTATTAGGTTCAAAGTGCAGATTAATTAGTAGGTTTAGATTCGAAATAAGTGCAGAGTCCAGATTAGAACTTGTTCCAAAGTCCAGATTGTATTCCCTTTGAGTCAGCTTGTCAGCCAAGTTATTCCTGTTATATACGGGGCTTCTCCCACGATCAATAAAGCACCAGAATTCAGAGTATTACTATCTTTTAGGCCTTAGAATAATTAGAGTTTGTTCCAGTTGCGAACTTGACTCTCTACCATCCAGAAGAAGCGCTCTATGAAGATAACTCGAGGGCGAGTTCCAAACAACCAGGGGAGAATGATGAGGAACACTAGATGAGAAAAAAAAATCGTATTTCAGATTTGCTTGGCCACTTCTAGATGCTTCCACTGTAGTGTAGTATTTCTTTTCTTTTCTTTTCTATCCTACCTACTGTTTTCTAGAGTCTTCTAGTTGTGAGTAGCTATGAGTAGAATGGTGAAACTTAAATAATCTTTTCTAGAGTATTCCAGCTATAAGAAGTATGTGAAGGCTTCCCAAAGCCCTGTAAATAGAGGTCCTCACCTCTACTTTGAACCAGACTATGTACCCACTACCTATAATAGAACTTGTTCTTATCTAAGATCTTGGAGTAGATCTTGTGCTCTAGGAGTTCTGGATTGAACTCTTGCTGCCATATCGGCCTACATTCGCCTCTAGAGCGATATCTAGCAAATCACGTTGAAGTTGTTCCTTCAACACTTGTGCTGTACACATTGTAGCAGCAGGGTGGAGTTGCTCCTCCACAACCTTTGTGCTGCTTCAGAAGTGGTTCAAACACCGGTGTGTTCTGCACAAGCAATCATTGCTCTGACTTTGAACTTTGTTCGGGCAGCTGGGAAAGCAAACACAATCCCTAGATTGAACAGATGGAGCCCCGCTTTTGAAAGTCAGCAAATACTTAACGTCGATGCATCTTTTTGTGTGGAAGATTACTCGGGTTCTTGTGGTGCCATAGTCAGAGATCACAGAGGAAACTTTATCTCGGCATCCATGGCTGGACTTGAGCATGTGGCCGATATTGTTTCTGCAGGAGCTGCTGCGTTACTTGAGGGGCGCAAACTTATACAAAACATAGGATGCAACAATGTTCTAGTAAGAATGGACAATATCACGGTGGTGGAAGCTTTAAGGCAAAATGAAGGTCATTCAATGATTGCAGCTCCCATATTGGAGAGTTGCATAGTTTTACTTAGAGAGATCGAGAAGGTTACTATTGAGCATTTTAATAGTCTAATGTAGTTGCTCATGAGCTAGCTCATTGGGGTCGTGCAAACAATGCATCTTTGTGGGTGGATGCACCTCCTGTGTTTCTTGCTAAATTTTTAGCGGATGATGTAATCGTTATTTGATGTTAATAAAGCTAGCCCATAAAGGCCTTTCCGTAAAAAAAAGCTACGAAGGGATCCATTTCCGTACTCCAACAAATCACACACATACAAACAAGGGTCAGAGGAACTATCACACACAACATATATGCACATGAAATCATTTATACATATCATACGAAGGGAATCAATTGGAGGCTCAGAGCTACTGGACCATGCATGGATGAGATGAGTGTTGGCAACTCAGGTCTTCGAGGGAGCACGACTGCCTGCACGAGACACTGAGGAGTTGGGAAGTTGATGCGGTAGTAGGAAAAAAAACCTTTGACCAGCGCAGCTACCGCCTAAGTGGCCACAGCGGCCATAACGGCAGGATCAGGAGCAGGATCTGGCGGCGCCGACGAGGAAGGGCTCAACGGCCGTCAAGGTACCCTGGATCTGGAGCTTCCCGACGCGCTGGTACATGTCATGGCGTCAGGTGACTGTCGGGGTGCTCTGCGATGTAGAGGATGTAGATCCCTGCCGGTGCACCTGTGTGGTGGGCTGTGGTGAATGGGGTGGGTGGGTGGGGCTGTGACGACGCGGAGAGAATGGGATAAGACGGCTAGGGTTATAGAAAAGTTGCAGGGTGAGTTAATTATATGGCGGCTGCTAGAAAGGGATCTAGATCTAGGGTTGTTTGAGTCGGGCCGAGCTATTTCCTGGCTGAAAATGAAAGCCCGAGCCCGGCCTGAAATGTACTTCGGGCTGCAGATTGAGGCCCGAGCCTGGCCCGGGTTTTTCGGGTCGTCGGGCCGGGCTGCCGCCCGGGTTTAATTCGTAGAGTTACAAGCGGCACTTTTTAGCAGTTCCTAGAGAAAATATGACATACAGATTATATATAACCAACTGATAGTACTCTAATATGTAGCTGACTCTTTTGGGCAGAGGATAGGTAGGTTTCGGAATTTAGAAGTTGGACTCTCCATAATGTAAAGAGAGGAGGTTTGTATCAGAAAACTCAAATAATCAATAAAGTCAAGCCTTTTCCCCCCAAGTTATTCTCTTTACCTCCCCCTGGTAATATGCCTACTCGGAGGACCTTCATTGGTCCTCAGGCACCTCCAGGCTATTCAGAAGTATTAGTAACATTAGTATTGATCTACGTCGTGTACCTATTTGTATTAGTCTAGACTTCCTTGTACTCCAAGTCCATTGAAATATATATTTGCCCTTTGGGCTGTGTCGGTACCGTGACCGTTGGGTTCACGGACCCAACTACGCACGGGCCACGATCGCCTCCTGGCCAAACCCGAACTAAGGAGCACTCCAGCAACAAGATTTCTACCTCGATTCAGGGGTAGCATGCAGATTTTCGTCATGATATTCAAACAATAAACATCCAGTGGGAGCCCAGGCTTCATAGTGGCATGCAGATCTTTGTCAAGACCGGCTGTGTTCTTCCCCGATCCAGCGATCAAAGGCTGGAAGGAGAAAGTCCAAGACCTCTGGCAACGAGCTGGAATAGTTGACTCGGGAACAAGCTTCCTCGACAACGACAATTCCACTTGACTCGCATTCGGCAAGCAGTGACAGCCAGCCACCGCACCCTTCGCGTGGCATATTGGTTTTGTGTACGCAAACCTTTAATGACGTGTGGCAAGGGGGCAGGTGAGCCAGTGGAATGACAAGAAGCAAGGGGTGACTCACCCCAGTATTCATCGCATGGTGCACACCTGTGCGTGTCACGCCTGCAACGGGTCAACACCTTGGGCGGTGGTGACAATACTCGTTCCTAGAAGCCAGAAGACGGTGACACTTCATCAAGTATTTAATGAACCCACCTACCTCTCCATGGTAGGTGCCCTCCACCGTAGCGACTGTGGTGTCCCTTGCAATATAAAAGGAGAACCGAGCTACGGTGGAAGAAGGGAGTGGGCGATTTTGACAAACACAAAACTAGATCTACTCCAAGGTTGGGTTGGACACTAAGGACATAGAGCAACACTACACTTTTCGTTCCTGGAAGAACTTGTAGCCCACTGTCAACCAAATCAACCACACACAAAGTAGGAGTAGAGTGTTACGTAGTCATGAGGCCCGGACATGGGTAAATCGCTGTGTCCTCTTCGTACCTTTTACATTGAGATTGATCCATGCTTTGCGCCTTGTCTGCGAATCGACAAGGGACATCTTCAATCGTTGGTGTCTCACATGTGTTCTGCACACGCACGACGACATTTGGTGCGCTAGGTAGGGGGGCGCTCATGCGGATCTACATCAGCAAAGCCACCGACGTCTTCACCAACCGCTTCATCCACTTTCGGTCAGAATGGTTGGGAGCCGACACCCTAAGGTTAAGATCAAGCCACGGTCACAAAGCGCAGGCGCAGCCGTGCCCGCCTGCAGAAGAACTCGCCGTCTCCCCAAGAGGGGCGTCCGCACGACAAGCCCAAGAGCGGGCGGCCCAAATCTGGGGGCGGCAAGATGGGACAACATCCGCGGTACCCCCAAGCGGCTCCCACGGATGCTTCTTGTTCCCGTGAGGATTTCAAGGTGGCGCACTCCACCTATTTCTCTCTTCGCTACCTCAAGCAGAAGCCGGGCAAGCCGCTCCGGGAGTACATCCGTCATTTTTGGCAGATGCAGGACAGGGTCCCTGACCTGCCTGCTGCCTCCGTCATCATGGCGTTCTACCTGAACGTCCACAAAACTAGGGTGCGCGAAGAGCTTGCAGCCCGTTGGGTGCACATCGTAGCAAAGCTCTATGCTCTCACCTACAGGTGCGCCTGAATGGAGGAGGCCAGCAACCCATTGGGGGTTGTCGAACGCGGGTACGTTGCGCCAAGGTCCTGATTGGCACTTTGGCCGACATCACGTTAAAGAGTATGACTGTCATGTTAAACCATCAGTTGGAGATTTGTACGATGATTGTATTTTTTGGTTCTCCAAGATACCACCTAGTCCCTGGCCTGGGAAGCTAAACATACACCCGGTTCGTCCCGCGTATTGTGAATGTTTTTGGCTATTCGGATGCTTTCTCCCCTCTTTTTTAACATGACAAGTGACCCTCATGCAACTAAGGATATTCACGATTGCGAGTCCGTATCGCCACTCTTAGTTGTTAAGTGTTTCAGGACGCCGTACCTGAACCTTACAAAGACTTTTACTCTAAGGACTAAATTACCCTAGGACGTTTCCGAAGAGAAACTATCATCAACTTTTCTCGTACCTACCGTCGAACCACACATTTTGGCTTGGGTGACAAGGAATTGCCTGACACTTACAAAATTCCTTCCTGGAGTGTTTGCCTCGGTGCGATTCCGGGAAGGGAGAATCGCTCAATCATGCTACCATAACTGATGAACTTTGGGATCCTACAAGGGTGGCAACCGCTGATTGATACTTATGAAATTCCTTCTCGGAGTGTTTGCCTTGGTGGGATTCTGGGAACGGAATGTCATTCAGCTAAGCTACGCAAACCTTGGTGCGATTCCGGGAAGGGAGTATCGCTCAATCATGCTACCATAACTAATGAACTTTGGGATCCGACAAGGGTGGCAACCGCTGACTGATACTTACAAAATTCCTTCCCGGAGTGTTTGCCTCAGTGGTTCCGGGAACGGAATGTCATTCAGCTAAGCTACGCTTGCCGTAGAACCTCAAGTTCTAGTTTTGACAACAAAGGCTGCTTGATAGTTATAAGAAGTCAAAATCCCTGGAAGCCCGTATAACAATTCAACGGGACAACTGGGTGCGCGCCTACACGGGTGGAGATACTTATAGCGGGACAGCGTGAAGACGCGGGACTATAGTATGATCTTTGGGAGTAGAAATCGGTTTCCAGCGGGAAGGATTTTTGCTCAAGAACGCATAAAGCCTACCATGGGCCATAGGCATTCGTGGAAAGGAATCTCAGTAAGAATCCTATCGAACCTTAACCCAGGAGAAGGCAGTAGAGGTGGCGCATGCATTGGTAACAGATGCATCCCCTCAAGAAATTCGTTAATCAGCGCAGGCTAGCGATTCCACCCCCAAGGCCGTTTACCGTATGGGGGCTGGATCTCCCTGGTCTTTTCCTCACTAAGTTGGGGACTACAAGTGCTTGGGCGACACAACCGGCAAGATCTCAAGGCGACCTGAGGTTGAGCCTGCCAAGAAAGCCATTGCTCAGTTCGTAATCAAGTTTCGTAGGGGATTGGCCTGCCATTAGTATCTGCCTATCGACGGATTACCAACAAGTGGCACCCAGTTCACGAGTAGCGTCCTTGACGCATGGCATCACAAGCTGGTACCTAGATCGGATGTGTGCTTGGTGCACACTTGAGAGGTATTGGGCTGGCCGGTGGGAGCAATGTCGAGGTGGAATGTGGGCCCAGTACCCGGACTTTTGATGATCTGAAGTAACGTAGTAGGCGCTGATTCGATGAAGAGCCTGTTGCTCCTTGGTCAATCAATGTGATACCAAACCGAGCAGCAGGAAAACCCACCTCGTTCCTACCTGTGGAGTAGAAGTGGTCCCTCCCACAGGATTCGTATGTGAATTTCCTCAGGTACTCGTCCATAGTTGTTCCACGCAAGGGTAAAAAGGAGACGTGACGATGTCAACTTTTCTCGAGGAGAATCCTTCCTGGATCGTTGCACATGCCATGCGCAACCAGGTTTATGTGGCCCTCTCGACCATTGTGCCCGTTTCTGAGGATTCGAGGAAGGTGACCTTCTCCTTCGCCGGATTTCATCCGGGAAGGAAAATAATAAGTTGACACCAAAATGGGAAGGTCCTATTCGGGTAGTTCAAGGGACTAAAGATAGAGAACCTGCGCACTCAGTGGGGGCCCAGGCAAGTACCACCTTCACCAAAATCTACCAGTAGAACACTACCGGATTCGTTCCGGCTGGCATGCATCACATACTACCCGGAGAACCCGGGTTCCAAAAAAGCAACGGGCTTGCCATCTAAGTGCATTTGGAGTAGGCCTCGAGAGATAAGTGAAACAACTTTCTAGTCCGTTTCAACCCGTGGGTGATCCTATCGAGATTTTGGACATGTTTGAAAGGGGGTGTTAATAGAACCCGTTGTGTGCCTCTAGCTTGTTGGCAGTTCCTTCCGGCAACACTAACATAGGGGCTGTTTGGATTACGCCCAGGATGGCCACGCCAAATCAGGGGCGAGCCAAAATTTTGGCGGAGGAATCGGCTGCCCGCATCTCGCCTGTGCGTGGGTGTTGATTCTGAACTAGGCTACCAAAATATTGGCGTGGCAACGGAAGCTGGGCCACGATCCAAACATCCACCGAGGCAGCTAGTCAACGCCAAGATTTTGGCGTGGTAGCCATCGGCCACGATCCAAACGGCCCCGTAGCCACAATTGTTCTATAATACCAAGCACTCTGGAAGGTACTACCCCCGTGGTTGTTGCTTAGGTTTTTCATCTTTCGCATCACAGTTGGGATTCGCATAACCAAGTACACCCAAAATTGAAACATGGAGCATACAAATATTTACAAAAGGATTATTCAAGGGAAGCAAAGCATTGGAGCCATAATTTACATTGCTCAAAGTAGGACAATGCTTACATATTATTGCATTCTGTCCGTACTGGCGCCTAGCGCCCACTACTTTCTTTCTGTCTGACAGGCAAAAGGAACGGTTGTCGACATGCTGGAAGGAGACGCTTACATGGGGCCGGAGTCCCTTTTTTTCCAAACGGACCACAACGACAATTAGAGGGGACACCTGGACAGCAGGCGCCAAGTCATCCAAGATGGCGCTCATCGGCAAGAATGGGTAGCGATGGTGGAGATTGGAGAGGATGCGAGAAGCCACGACAATGGTGGCTTGAATCCCCTCTGTTTAGTGCCTTTATCAGAAGGGTACGGAGGCGTCCCAGGTCCTCAGCAAGAAAGAGGAAGGACACCAAGTCCGGAAGGCACCGCTCACTGAAGTTGGCTGGGTGGTCGAAAGGATTCAGGCCGATGGCGGGCATTACCGCGCTCGCCTGATGGTATGCACCGCGCAACCGTTCCACCTGTGCGCCCAACGTCCAACAGCGCCTTGCCAAGGCAGTCTTCGATCCCATTCCTCTTGGCTCGCTCCCGCTCAAGGCGGCTCGCCATTATGGCGACCTCCCTGCTGAGGCGATCCGCTGCCTCCTCCATGGTGGCCTCCGTCGTACGAAGCTTCTCGGTCATGGATTCAAGTCACTTGTGAAGCTCTGCACTCTCCTCTTGGTGGTGGAGGAGCGCGTCGCTCGTCTTCGCTTGAGATCTTCAAGCTCCGCCTCCATGCATCGGAGCTCCCTATCCTTGGCCTTGAGCTTTACCCTCGTCCTCTCCATGAGGGCTTTGAGCTTGGCGTCCTTGGCCTGGAGCTCCATCCTATGGGCCTGAACCTCCTCCGCGAGGCGCTTCGCCTCGAACTTTGCCACTTCCTGAGCTGCCATGGGAGGTGGAAGAGGAAGGGGGAAGGGAGAACTGGAAGAAAGTAAGGAGTAATCCGCCTCTCCTTGGCATTTGTAGCCGAGCATGATGGATCAGCTCCTTGCTCATGAGGGTCAGCGATCCTACCAATGCACATTTGGGTTCCCAAGACGAACTCAAGTGGCGCCCTGTCCCGTCTACTTGGGGAATTAATGGAAAGCGGCATCATGTCCGCTCTCACTGGCGCAAGAACGAAGAGGCTCAAGACTCAGCCAGCCGCTCGCGCTTACCGACGCATTCCCAAATACTGACGCGTCGGGTTTGATTCCCTCCACCAATGTGAAAAGGGCGCCACGCATCGTGGGGATACTAGACGTTCAGTGTTCCGAGATCTAATTCATGTTTCCATCAAGAGAACATAAATCTAGTTACCAAAAGTGCAAGAAAAAACTAAAGAATAGAGGATTTAACTCAATCTCAAAAAAGGACTATGCAACCAAGGATTGAATGGATATGATTCTTGATTAAAAAGTCACACAGTTCATCTATACATTATTATCATTATACTTTGCTGCTGCAATAGGGCCCATTTTAGAGTTTGGCACAGGGCCTCCGATTTTGCCGGCCCGGCCCTGCGACCATTCCAATTGACTCGCATCCGGCAAGCAGTGATAGCCAGCCACCGCACCCTCCGCGTGGTGTACTGGTTCTGCGTACGCAGACCTTTAACAGCACGTGGCGAGGGGGCAGGCGATCCAGTGGAATACCAAGACGCAAGGGGTGACTCACCCAAGTATTCCCTGCATGGTGCACACCTGCGCAGAGGCGTGTCATGCCTGCATCGGGTCAGCATCTTGGGCGGTGGTGACAAGACAGGCACTCGTTCCCGGAAGCCAGAGGACGACGACACTTCATCAAGCATTTAATGAACCCACCTATCTCTTCATGGTAGGTTCCCTCTACTGTAGCAACTATGGTGTCCGTTGCAATATAAAAGGAGAACCGGGCTACAGT
>NC_041385.1:236377163-236378451 GCF_002162155.2 Triticum dicoccoides | reverse complement strand
GGAGATTTTGACAAACACAAAACTGGATCTACTCCAGGGTTGGGTTGGACACTAAGGACATAGATAGGAGCAACAGTACACTTTCCGTTCTTGGAAGGAACATGTAGGTCACTGTCAGCCAAATCAACCACACACAAAGCAGGAGTAGCGTCTTACACGGTAATGCAGCCCGAACTTGGGTAGATCGTTGTGTCCTTGTTAGAGTATGTAATGGGCCTGGGATGGTGGTATAGCCCGTTAGTCTTAGGGTTAATTAGAGATAAGGGTTGCTTGCTTAGGGGTCAAGTAAGCCTTGCTTGGGAGTCAAGTAAACCTCTCTATATAAAGAGAGATGTATCAATCTAAGCAAGCAAGAATTAATAAGGAAATCCCTTCCCTCTTGCCCGGCCGTGGGTAGAAAGGCCCCCGGCCGGCCCTCTCGCGCCCTCCTTCTAGCAGCGCCATTACAATTTGGTAACAGGTAGCTTTGGTTCGATCATGTCTTCAACGCCGCCAAGCCCGTCTCTTTCGCTGCGGTCACCTCGTCGCCTCTGGCGACCACCACGACCTTCGCCCCGCTCCTGCCCGCGCCGGGATCCTCCGTCGTGCCCGCCCCCAACGTCCTCACCCCGGAGGAGGTGTCCGGGGTGCTGCGGGACCTAACCCGGGCGGTCTAGGAGATCCGCCTGTTCTTGGCCGGGTCCTACGGGGCGCACCCGGCTGCGCCGCCCATCGCCGCCCCCACGCCGCCGTGGCTGTCGTGGCAGCCGCCGCACCAGGCGGCCTTCGCCGCGCTCGCCGGGCCGCTACAGCTGCCATCCATCGCCACCACTGCCCAGCCCTGGCTGCAGTGGCAGCCGCCGCTCCTGGTGGCCTCCGCCGCGCCCGATGCTCCGCCGCAGCAGCCGCAAACGCTGCCCGGCGCGACACCGCAGCAGCCGCTGCAGCTGCAGCAACCACCGCCGGTCAGCTCCGCTGCCCAGTATGGGATGCCCTACGACGGTACTGTGACGACCTCGTTTCCATCAGCGCCGCCGCCATCTCAGGGCGTTCGCATCCAGCAGATCAAGTCCCCGCCGTCGCCGTCACCGCTTTCGTCTTGGATCGCTACCCGCCACGTGTCGGCGGCGGTGAGGCTGCAGGCTGCTGCGCGTGGCCTCCTAGCGTGTCGGCGTGTGCGGGCGATGCGTGGTCTGCAGCTGCCGCTCCTCCAAGTTGTCCTTCGCTGCGCAAAGGATCTCGATCTCGTTCGCTGCGTCGGGGATCTTGGGCATGCGGTTTCCCCCACGGGCGGTGGGCATGCTGTTTT